>NC_051139.1:9785468-10085468 GCF_014839805.1 Manduca sexta
CAGCATTACTAATGTAGATATTATAACCTCTTGGGAAACTGCTCTAGATCCTATAAAATTATAACCTCTTTATAGCGTTAATTTGAGAATAAAAGTAAATTTAAACAATAATTAACATGGATCTAAAAGGAGAATATAAAATGACAGTACGACTGAGTAATGTAAACTACTAAGTATATTGTGTTATGTGAGTACCTTGGGACACAATATATATTGAAGTATAAATATTAATGTACCATCAGAGTATTTTAATTGTGTCAATGATCACGTAAACAAACTAATCTGCGACTTTGTCGTATTGTTTAGTAACTAGGTTTTATATGATTTATACTGTATTTTGTGTAATTAATTAGTAAAGTTTAAGATAAAAGAATTGAAATTTACATGGCGCGTGCATTAAAGTTATTTACAACTGTATAATTCCAAGTAAAACGTATTCAGTTTGATTTAGTTGGGGACATTGTGTGCATAATTGTAAGTTTGAGAGACTAGCTACTTACTAGTGGGATAACCAGTTAGAAATTTTATATTCAGAACTAAAAAACACAAAATATTTTCTTGTGACATAGCTGTATGAAAATATTCTGTACGATTGCAGTGCTGAGGTCTCGGGTTCGATTTCTGGATGGGCAAAGTGCTGTTGGGTTCTTCTACCCAGTATTAGTCCGGAGTCTGGTATTTATGCCCGATATGGAGATAGGTACACGGCAAAGTTGGGAGCACTAATTGCGCCTTTAACTACCCTTTCAGGGATAAAAGGCGTGAGTGTATTTTTTTATACACATTGCATTAATTTATGTTTATTAGTGTTTTATCTCAGCACCACTATGTCGACTGTAACAGAATGCGCTTGGCATTTTGACCGACTACATGTGTTGCGTAAAATGCAATATATAAATTAAAGTAACAAATCAAACTGGCAAGGTTTTGCCGAGCTTTGATATTCATGAGACTTTGTCTATCTTTTTCGTTATAGACTGGAAGTGTTACCTTCATGTTCAATGTTAGCTGGCCAGCCACGGGTCGCGCAACATTCACGGCGCGGCGTTCTGTTGCGGCAATCTGGCAGTCTTATTTCTATCACTGTATTATTCCGACCAGTCATACACTTTCGATCATAATTAACAACCAGTTCAAACAAAGGATTCGTAGTTTCTTAACTAATTACTGCATTGTTAATTAATGTTACTTGAGCTTAATTAAACTCTGTGAAAATCAATAGGTATATTGAAAATCCTTGGAAACTATATTTGCTAGTATTTAATGTTAATATATTGCGTGTTATGTAATCACCTGATCGCTCAGAAAATAAAGTTATATTACCCATACCGTTATCAATATTCTTGTTTAGTATCTGTTCTGTGCTGGGTATTTTTGATAACATCATACAAGTTCTTTCTCTTGTAGAGAAACGTTTATTTTTTTGTTTAAATTCGTGTCTACTGTCTATTTTTGTCATTTTTAAGTGTCCAACCAGTCGAACTAGCTCATTACCTTTATGTTACAAATATATACCTGTATAGGTATGTATATATGTAATATGTATATACAACATTTTATTGTGTTTCTTATTATCATAAAGGTTTCTATTCACTTATTTCTGAATACAACTCTTCACGTAACATGTCTGGCAAATTTACATTCCAGAGCGTCGTTACCAAAATATCAATGAATTCACGGCATACCTAGAACAAAAACATCACTCCAAATAGGCGTACTATTTACGAGATTGAAACAAACGAGTGGCGCATGCACTTCGGAAAACGTCGGCACAATTCGGTTTTACTCGGACGCGACGAAACAAGATATTTCTTCTCACTCTTACACGTAGAGAACAGACACTTGAGATTAGATCACTGAACCAAAAAGAAACAGAAATTTTGTCGTTCTCGTCGGACCGGACGGGCGCGGGGACGAGTGTTGGCGTTGAATAACCGGTTTTGTATTGTAGCTTTTTAGTCCTTATAAATAAAAACTTATGCATAGATAATCGTACAACACACTCGCATGTAGTTTACGTAAGGGGCGTACAGCGTGCGAAGGAAACTGTTACTGAACGGAAATGGACACGGCTGGTGGCGAACCCATTAAAATAGAAAGGGGTTTCATAAAATTCACTTATTATTGTTTACTTCGTACACAAAACCTTCGTATTTTATTAAACAAAATATTAGATAAAGTTTTTATTTTCTAACCAAATTGACCAATAGTTGTCACTTTGTCTCCAACGCAAACCAGTTTGCATTACAAACACACTGATCCTAAGTGAGGTGTCCTAAATACATACTAATGACATTTTCCAGTAGTTTTCAACAATCGTAACAAAACTGCCTAGATTTTACGGCCGGAACAAATGTTACCGGGCCGGTGGTGACAAAACTGTGTTACAGGGGACTAAGGGTGATATTGCAATAAATTTTTGGTAGAAATTGCAGTCGCCTTCATGGTTGTAGTGTCGGACAAGAGCCCGTTAACGAGAACAGCGTTTGTTTGTTTTCCCACGCTTCTTGAGTCTTGACAATCGAACGCAACCGCACCGGTATCTGCGCTCATCAGCAGTATCACTCGATTTGCTTACAGATCTATCAATTTACTGGATTTAATTAAATAATTACCTTCCGATATTATATACTTTGAAGATATAAGGATGTTTGTTAGAAGTACAAACCAAAACTGCTGAACGAATAAAGATGAAATTTGGCACACAAATCAATCATGTCCCGGATGAATATACAGGCGATTTATCTCAGAGAATATGACCGGAATTTTATTCAAGAAAAGTCATTTACGCGGACGAAGCCACTAGAAAAACCTAGTACATCATGAAATAATAATTGTACATAAAAATACAGCAGCTACTTTACTAGTTATTTATTTAAAGTGATTACTGTTATCGCGTGTGTGGCAAACGTATCCATGGGGAACTTTTATTATTTACATTTAAAAACTATCATCACTTCGCTGCTTCATTATAAAAACTATAGACAATGTTTGAATAGCAACTTGTACTTGTAGAATATTCAATATTCTTTTATGAAAGACGTCTGCGTCCTTACATACTATAAAAATATTCATAATTTATCTACCAAATTATTAATGTAAGGAAAAAATTGGTGATTAGTGAAAACACTTATTAATATAGTTTATTAGAGAGTCTTTGAATGCTTAAAATAAACGAACAAAGAAAAATGTTTTATGAGTAGGGAAAATTAAAATTCTACTAATGAAATATAATTTACCTAAGCGATGAAGTTGACACCTACTGAAAAGTTATTACCATATGAACTTGACTTTAATGTAGGGTATACATAAAACAGTATTTGTAGATTTTTGTGACATATTAGATTATTGATTGATTCTGGACTCTATTGTACAAACCCTATAGTACAAATAAAGCCTTTAATGTAGGTTATCTATCAAACACCTTATTTACAAATGATTGGATATAATGTTTTTCTAGACTCCATTGTCCAAATAGCGATCCATCAGCCTGTAATCGTTTACTGCAGGACATAGGTCTTGCCAAGGTCGCGTCACCCTTGACCGCTCTCCGCCCTCATCAATCCAACGACATTCAACAATAAAAGCACGTGATTACACTCATTTATTATATGAACATAGATATCCATTCATATTTATGTTTAGGTACAACGAGGACGGTGTCTTGCGGTACGATTGCTGTGTTGAGTCGGGCTCGATTCCCGTGTTAGGTAAAGTTAGGTTTTTTTCTGCTTAGTATCAGCCGAGAGTCTAGAATTCTACCTGGTAAATAGCAATAATCACGCAATAGTTATATGGCTCCTAAAATATATGGCGATAAGATCTCTGCCTATTCCTAAAAAAAAAGGGCGTGATGTTTGAATAAAGCCCCTTGTTACATAGCTACAAAGGATGCCTTCTACAGAACTCGCAAGCATTAAGCCGTGTTTTTGTTGCATACCATTTATGCTGACCAAACATACGAAACGGGTGAATGGTGTTTTCGGCCTTTGTGAGGTGCGTTTTCCCTTTGCTTTAAGTTCATAGTAATTGTGTATGCGTAGAATCTTACCAATCGTCAGAATACCAATTTTATACGAAAGATAGTGAATACAAGCAGTGCAATCCGAGCGACTATCGCGAAAAGTCAATACGATCAGGAATAATATTGCTTTTTGTAGGTTAGTATGACAGCTTCGTACTTCATATCGCGGCGTATTGCATCTTTATTTAATGTTTTTTTTCTATTAGCCATTACATCATCTCTTTGAAATTCGTGTTTTAAATGTGATTAATTCATTTATCAAATAAGTTATGTAATCAAATAAAGTTAAATATGTCGGTATTCACTCGGATATTGCTAAAATAGATATAGTTAGATGATTTCAAAACAATGGTGGACATTTATTATCAATCATACATGTGGTGGAGTAATCTCTACGGACATGGAGTAGGATGTCAACGTGTTTGCCATTGATACGTGAGGATATAGGTATAAAACAGGATATAGATATCCAGAGGCCCGAGCACACTCTCGTTTCGCCTTAGGGTTTTCCGGTACGATTGGATATATATGAATATCGATACAGCCCTTTTCTATATATCGATATTTATTACGATATTTTGACCAAACGACATGTCTCAATATATCGTATTATTAAAAAAAATCGCATTAACATACCGTACAATGAGAATGTTATTTATTAATTTGAATTTCACATTAAATCATAACAGAAAAATTATGAACAATTTAATAAAATTTTACAAAGTTGCAATATCGTGTCGGGCATATTATAAAACGTCAGTTAGCTACCATACGTTTCGAGTATTTATTATACCCATTAATGTTATGACTTATAACTAATGAGTAAAGGCATAGGTGAGTAAATATTTAATGTTGTTTAAGTATATCATCAGCATTCAAGAATATTTAATTATATACTATTGTTCATCATACCTTCCAAAGAAGATTTAAAAACTTATTCTCAGGAACCAACGGTGTCCATAAAATGTTCCGAATTAACTTCTGACGTGTGGAACGCACTCGTGCGTCAATAAATCACTCGGTCATTCAAAAGTTCAACTGTACACTAATAACTTCTGGCAAAGACCGGCACAAATTTCAACTTAAATCAAATGGGCACATGGACTTCAGAATATTCTTTAAGAAACAAGAGTCAGAAAAGTTTGTGGAGTACTAGAGTTTGTTCTGCACACAAACCGTGGACAACGTAAAGTAAACTCACTTACTTCGTATGTCTAATTGTTCGACAATATTTACGATGGCGAAATATTTGGATGTTGTGACGCGTACAACTGGTTGGGCGGTTCGCGCGACACTGGGCGGGCGGCCGGCGACTCCGCACGGACCCGTCGCGTCAGTGCCCGCGCGCCCTTGCACTAAGTTCACGGTAACAATGTGACTCAAAGAGAATTATAATATATATGGAAAATGTGACTGTTCAATCCATTTTTAACATTTAGCGACTCAACGATTCTAAATTCAAAAAAGCAAATATTTTAATTTCGAATCGTCGAAAACTAAAACGATAAAATAATAATTTCTTACAGCCATTTTGTTATAAATAAAGTAAACGCCAAATGCCTCATTTAGACTATTGGTGAATAATAATGAATTAATTATGAGTTACGAATACACCTGAATAAGATGTTTACCAACTTGTATTTGTGCCTATTCGTCTGTACTCGGCAAGTATTTAAATAAGGAATAGCAGTTGTTATAATAGAAACGTTGTAATTTAGGCAAAAATAGTAGTAAAATTGACTGTTACTCTCTTAGAAACTGGCCATAAGACATAGGTACATAATTCCTTAGACACGGCGTTAGCGTATTTGGCTAATTACACTAATTGCTGGAAGCAGTTAAAAAACAACTTAAGCTTAATGCTTTAAGCCGTATGATATAAAACGTGTCAAGTTGCGTCACCAGACTCCATTACCGACAATTATCACTATCAATAATTCGGCGACACTCAAAAACTCTATGCTCAAGTGCCAACTACATTAGACGTAGATAAATTGTTAAAACTTTCGTTTTTATAATTTTTGGTTAAAATTATATTTTCATGTCGAGTTTGGAAAGCTAAGTTATTGCTTCAGACGCAGGCAAACTTATGTCGCTTGTATGCAGCGTGCAGGGTCACCGCGATATTTAAAGCCAGTGGGTTTTATTATTTTTTTTGGATTTTTTTTATGGGCTCGGCAAACTGATCCGACTATTTCTGATGGTAAGTGGAGTGGGGTCCAATAGAGTGTTGACTGATGAGAAATGATTACCCCTCGGTAGTCGACACAATTGTGCCGGTCTGTTGGATCCGAATATACATAGGGTCATCCCGGAACGCGATACACTTACATGGGCTATATATCGGGTTTTAGCAACTTGTATGCGGTGGTCCGGGCAGATATAAATATATCCTACCACCAGCCTATCATCATGCTAGTGTAGTTTCTTAACAACTATTTGACATCGTCTACGCGATGCTTTAGTTATAATTGTGTTACTAAAAGTTTATATACTACGTTAAAACTAATCTAGAAAGTCAAACATATGTATTATGATAAAGAACAGAAATGTAACTATTTCTAGGAACAATTAAACTAAGGTATTAACTACTTTTACGGTGTTACGTAACATTATTGTAACATTGGTAATTATGTGTAACAGTATATCGGCAACACATAAATATGTAGATGAAACACACTTTTCACTGTTCATTCATATCCGATTTAATTGAGAACGAAAACGGAGGTAGAGTTTTCATAATAATTTTAATTGTCCGAATTGCCGAACAAGCCAATTATTTTCGTAATAATTTTAATAAAGCGGCATGAGTTTCATAAAATATCAACGTCCGTGTGATACGTGAATAATGCAGTCCATAACCTAAAGGGTATGTTTACTGCCCTTTCGAATGATACATATTTTCTCAAGTGTTATACACACCACTCTATTTGATAAAGTTTATTCTCAATTGGTTATCTTGTCTACCCCACTCAAGTTATAAAAATATTGTAGCCCCTAAAATTTACAATAGATGGCACTACTTTTAAATTCAAGTCTATGCTCCATTCATGATTTCAATATATTTTATCTTACTCTTACTAATATTACAAATACAAAAGGTTGTGAAAATGTTTGGACGTTTATTAGATGAAGCAAACTCAGAAACAGCTGAACGGATTTGGATCTAATTTCGTACATACATAGAAAATGTCCTGTATTAACATATATTTTTATCTCAGTTACTACTGTAGGAAATAATTGAATTTTAAAAGGTATACTGAGACGCTATGTGTCGGTACTTTTATAAAGAGAAAGGCTTTTTACGCGGGCGAAGCCGCGAGTAGCATCTAGTAAGTAACATAAATTATTAAATACTATATTTGCATTCCAAGAGAGGTAGGAATGGATATTGCAATCAGGAACCATCGAAAATACACAGCGATCAGTATTCTATGACCATCGCTTTATTGTTAAAAAATATTAAAATCAACAGCCATAAATCTGCGCCCAATAATAAAGCTCGTAACTTCATTACCAATCGGGACTGAAATCTCAACGCATTCTTCAAGATGTGGACTCAAGATTTGAACCACTAACTGTGGCTCATCTGGTATTCTAAGCCTGTCTAGCACAATCGAATCTACTACCTAACACTTCACAATTCGTTATATCTCTAGCTTTATTGCTTGAAGGAGGGCCATGGCGTTAGGCATATCTATTGTACTAGTGGTAGTACGTACTACGGAGTCTTGTATCTCTAGTTAGACCAATTGTTTGCGGCTAACGATTCAACATGTCGAATACTGATTCCTAAGCATAGGCATTGTTAGCTAACACTTAACAGTAACACTAACTACCTATTAATTTGTCTGACATGATAATGTGTCATGTAGATTTATTAATGACATTTTGACATTACTTTCATAAATGAAACCACATACTCGCCTTTACCTGTTTTCTGCATATTTGTTAACGTTGTACCAAAAATATTTTTTTATTGCTTTGAATGACGAGACGATCTTCCCGTTGGAAACACCATGCAACACCCTGAATTACAAAGTATTGTTTGGTATTCCACCGCGCTCGCCATCCAGAGACATAGTATAATGTTAAGTCTTATGTCCAGTAGTTTTACACTGGCTACAATGTTCTATCATCCATGAATATTTTCGCCAAAAATCCAGGTTTTAGTTCTCTGTTTTTTTTATAACTTTGTAGTTTAGTGCGAATATGGCATGAGCGTGAGTGTATTTCATACTGAAAGTATGATGTCGCTCCGATTAATTTTGTTCATATAGTATAGTAGTAGTTGCCTTAGGGCATCTAAAATTATATTTTATTAATATTTATTTTATTGGAAAGTTACACTTTTATATTTTACGTCTATGGTTATAATACCTTAGCTTACCTATTATAGAGTGCTATTTTCAAGAAGATAAGTATATGATTTCATTAATTATGGCAATTTCAAAATGACCCTGTGTAGTGGCTAGTTACTACGTGAGTTAATTAAGGGTATGTCAAAGCAGAGTTGTGTTTAGGCATAAAATAAAGCGCACTAGTTTTACAATGATCACTTATGTTTACCGACAAGAAGCTAAATACATATTACATATATATTACGTGTGTTTTGAATTCAAAATATAAAAATATATATATCGAACATATTAATCAATAAGGATATATATATATATCCTTATTGATTAATTCGTTAATTTATAATAATCGAGCATATTCGCAAACTGTATCTGCTTACAAGTTGAGTTAAACCGGAGTCAATAACGGTGTCAACGCGATAGTACTATCGTAGTTAAGGAGAGTCCTCAATGAAATTCCAATTATTCGGTCATCGTAGACTGCAGGCAGAAATTCTACTAATGTACAGCTGCTGCCAGCCGGGTAACAGTAACCTTGTTCCGACGAAACTGAGATTATTCACCTACTGGGACTCATTTATACACATAAACGACGTCGTATTTTACAAATTGGATTAACAAAACCTTTTTATTGCAAAGCTGTATGCTGTCTACCCATTTCCTTCTGACAATGTTGGTACTCTGTTTTAAATCTACATTCCATTTTCAAACGGATCAATGTATGCGTACATTTTATTTGCAACACGATTCTGAAGTATAAAGTGTGTCTAGATTTCTTTAATAAATCCGCTTACCTTTCTTCTGCCTTCTATCTCTTCAAACATACAAGTGTGAGTTAGTAAGTATAAAGTTAGTTAATCGCAGCTCAACTAACAAAGCTCCTTTTAATCCAGAATTCAAAGAGGAGGATCAGATGACAATAGTTTGGTAGGTTGAGCTCACCAAAGCGCACTAGCTACTGCAGATCGATAGAACATTCATGAGTAATTTCGCACAAACAAGTTTAACTTAATATTGTTTAGGTAAATAATGCAAAGCGTCTCAGAAGCGTGTACAAGTGCGCTCCGTGCGCAATGTAAAGCTCGGCTTCGCATACACGCTGACATAATGCTCGAATCTGAACTGGCATGTTACACGCGAATGGTTTGAGTACCAATCTAAAATTATATGACGTACTAACGTAACATGTGTATGAACCAATTTTAGTATGTAGTTTAATTAACCTTCAGGTAAGGGTATTTTCCAGTCTGTGATCAGGTGGGGCTCATCGAGGTCGCTCAATAAATGTATAAACATAAAAGTATACGAAGCGTTTGTTTTTACACCTCTTCACACACGGAGAAATCGACTCCATCCCATGGGAAGCGACTCGATTCTAAAATGAAAAATATCCTATAACCCGGAACAACTTCGCGTTACGGTAAAAACAACGTCTTATAAACTGTTATTGCAATTGGTTGCACAGTTTTAGGTATTTGCATTCGATTATCGTGCATGATTCAGAAAATATATGTTTGTAAACAATTTTAATCGGATTTCCGTTCATTATAGCTTATCTTTCTCGCCATATTTAGAGACGTGGGATAATATTGCGTACCGTTTATTGTTAGTTTTTATCAAAGTATTATTTAGTTTTGTAAGTTCAATGTCAATAATTATTATCTTTCATCCGTAATGTCAAATTATAATAAGTATATTTCATGTATATTCTATATTTTTAATTATTGTTATAATGCCTTTTCTAAGTCTGTTTTACCGGAATGCATAGGCAACCGTAAAATCTTTAATTTAGGGATAAGCTATTTAAGAAAAAAAATAATCACTTGTATGAGGGGCATAAAATCTAGTATTGAAAATGCTCATATTTTATAGTTTTAACGAAAACATACATTATACTGTTTCACTTCAGTATCATTGCTTTATTAGAATAATAAGCAAGTTCAGTTTACTATTATAGGAAAACTCATAAATAGAAAGAAAATAGTCTCCACGCTCATCATCTAATACGAGGACATGGCGCACGTAGACATCGTCACATAAACTTTTCTATTTTCGTTTATTTGTAGTAACGCGTGACAATTTCAGTTTTATGGAAGTACGGCCTGGATTTCTGTCAATAATATTAAAGGGATTTACGATCGAATACCTTATAAGTAGACGTAAAACGAAATATGACGAGTAGACGCTTGTATTGTTATTGCTCTCGATAGCGAAACAATATATTCGACATTTATATTCAGTAAACAAATAGTTTCTGAATTTTACTGTTGGGTTTTATTATTCGTTTATAGCGCAGCCTAGCTAACAATAGTGTCATCTGATATTAAGTAATGTTCACCTACTGTAAGTACTCGAATGATCTTTAATACAATTGCCTTTTTAGTGTAGTGTTTCTCTGTAATAAATTGACAGCGCCTGCGGAACAATTTAAAAATCTAGATGAAAAAATGCAAAAATACGGTATACATCACAACGTGACATTGATCGCGCTATTTCTGAGTGAGCTCGTAAACAATAATTCCAAACATCAATTAAACTAATAGTTAATCTGCAAACTTTCCTATAAAGTAAACATCAGGTTTTTTATGTTTATTCAAGGCCTCTTTAGTGAAAGCAATTTGTTGCTTACATGGAAATAAGTAATGTTTGTCCAATTAGTGCAAATCTGTAATGGAAATAGCACAATCTGGAGCGCGGCATATTTTTTAAATATTTAGGCTAGTTGTGTGCGCACATTATGAACAATGCGACACAGGTTTTGGATAGTATTTATTTTGTATTAACCTATATATATTGTATTAAAGGTATTTTAAGGTTAACATAAAGTTAATTAAGCTATTTTAAAAGGTCGAGTTACGAGTATTTTAAGCATTTAATTACGGACTTAACTTTTTTTACTTGGTAATATAAATGATTTATTAGAACTAAACGTTTTTTGGTAAATAAGTAGAATTAGTACTCTGTTCGCGGTTCTTTAGCTGATGTCCAATAGACGTAAGAAAATATGACATGTTTGAATCAAACATCGTCATTTTCATGTCAACGGCTTTATCAACATTCTACCCGTGGTTATAATCTACATATAGGTAATATCTTTATAAGATGAAACGAAAGCCAAATTACTCATTTCACACAGTATTTAATTACTCCTCTACGGCAAATACCATGAGCTAAGTAATAAAGTTAAATATTAAATTATAATAATAGATAGGCGCCGTATGTAATAAAAGTAATTAAATAAACCAGTTTCTTTTGTAATTAAACGTTTAACATTTTTATTTTTGTCTACAAAACTATTTTTTTAATAGGTGCGGGTTATCTAAATTGTCGAATATGGACGTTATTAACGATCGTTAAGAAACATAAAACTGTGTATTCAGACGACGTTTATAGAATTACATTATTATGATACAGGTACCTATGTTTGTTATTTGTTGTACCACATATGTATATCAAGTATTTTATGTGTGTGCAAACGCATGTTGGAGACACTTTGAGAATCAATAAATACTCTGGGGTACAAGCTAAATATTTTACATATTTTCCATACTATAGTGCGGCCGCTACGTCTTAGCCGGTTTGAAGTTAGTCAGAACACCAGCTCTCTGTATCTGCTGTCATTTGCTGGACTAGTGTGGATTCGATAAACTTTCTTACGCATGTTGCAGAAAAGTTTGACTTAGTTTTTACGATTGGGCGACTGTCTGACGTCAGCCCCTTGTGTGTCTATTCTAGGATAAATAGTATTATCAAATACTTCACAAAGTGTTGGCCATCCTGGAAATCAAATCAGTCATACTTTGCTTCTACAGGGAGGAGACGACTTTATTATCTATTTCTACTCATTATATACTTCTTTACAAACTGGAAATTATCTACTTATTATAATTACTGGTATTAAAGGTGTTTCGCTGATATAACAATATAATAATTTATATCTTTGTTGTTGTCATTGTGGCATATTTACATAAATTTCTTGTTTAACGTGTGCTAGAATTCTAGTTACAACATTGCAGGCAATCAAGGCCAGGCTGAATTTTCTAGGCGATAATTCATATCCGAACTGTGTCGCTTAACAAGCCAGATGTTTTGAAGTGGTAGGCTCACGATGTAGATATATTTGTGTGATATATGATTGATCCAGTATTACCAGGACATTTCCACTTTCCTGCAAAATCAACGTTAAATAATATACAGCATTTTGTATTGTAAGTGAGGGATTCTGGAAGCCCAAACACCCTTCCATCTCAAATCTCTGTTCATTTTTCGGTCGGTAGCGTATCCGTAACTCTTCTACTGATTGGGCAATTTTAGGCAATTGGCAGCATTTAATATTAATTGACCCATACTTACCTGCCGGTATATGCTATAGAAAAACGTATAAACACATGCACTATTTATATCTATAACGCACAACCTGTTGGGTAATACTTTAAAATCTTATGCCATAATTTGTTTACTTTAGAATAAATAAGAATAAACGAGAATAAAATTGAAATGAGCGTTACGTACAATATATTATTACTCAATAAGTAAAAGACTTTATACATATAAATTGTCTTATTTTGTTGTGTTAGTTGTAAATTCTTAATACGAAACGACTTGCTAGAAATTCTTACAAACTACAGCTCGTATCGTTTATCCCCTTTGTATTACAGATAATAGGTATCATCGGGGAAAATTTCTAATGTTACTTTGAGTGCTTTGAGTACGTTATAAAAAGATTTTGTTATATCATTCCTTAAGGCGCTCCTTTTATATTAGTAAAGTAACGTAGTCCTAAGTAAAAGTTGTATGAAAAACTTCGCGTGTTCTAGGTTAGCTTTTCACACACACACAACATCACGCATTTATCCCCGAAGGGGTATGCAGAGGCGCAACCAGGGCACCCACTTTTCGCCAAGTGTGTTTCATCCCATGATGTGATAGGGGGCGAGCCTATCACCATATCGGGCAATAATTCCAGACTTCTGCCGTACTGCGCCACCGAGACAGTCAAGAGACAACAGAGATTAACTTTACCTATATTTTTTTACCTAAGACAGTAAAAGAATACTATTGTTATATCCCTTCTAGCTATTGTAAATTTGAATAATGTATAACACATTATTTTTTAAATGGGTCGAGGATTGGCTGTGCTCTCGAAACGGTAACGAATGTTGTAAATATGATAGTACAAAAAAGTAACAAATTATGTTGAGTCTCATAGTTTTTTATTGGAAATAATTACTGAATCTTCAGTACCGTCATCAAAATAATATTTTGTGATAGTATTTAATTACAGTCGCTTATACTAATAATTAATAAGTACTAGTGATTGTTCCATGGTCGAAATATGACAAAAAAGGGGTAAATTTTTTTTTCTTTACTTGTTATATAGATATTTACACGCTAATTCAATATTAAGCTACTGTGTCAATTTGTTACAGGAAAAAATTACATGATTTATCTGCTTAAAAATGAATTAGATTTATTTATTTCGCCTAAGATACACAATATAATAGAGCACAATATACTTATGTACTAAATGACATATTACTAGGACTTAGACCTATTCATTTATGTTCGTAAATAGCAACAGATGTCTATAGTAACGGCGACCAAAAAAGCTCTTGACCGTTTTGGAATTTTATTCGTTATGCAGTTTACAGACTCTTCCGTGTACTTTAACCTGTCTTTCTATTTTTGTCTTGAAACTTGTACATGATTGTTTTGTTGTTTTGTTAATGAACTACCTGCTAACTGCTTTAACTTGTTATTTCTTATCGCGGTTTTTCAGAGTACATTTATCGCCATAGTTACGAGATACAATTCAATAAGTATTAAACGCACACAAGTACCATTTAATTATTGTAAAAACTTTGAATGTTACTTGTTTCCCGGTTTTTTATAGATAAATTAGCGATCATAATGGCCTGATGGTAAGTACAATATAGTCAAAATATAATATAATAAGTATAAATGTGATCACCAAATATATATATTTTTTATTAGATGTCACCAAAATCTCACTAGCCTGTTTTACTGCGTGTACTCCGGCTGAACTCGGCACAAGGCGGCCCCAGGCGAGGTAGTACGTCAATTTTCAAACCAACATATTTTCTCAAAGTATCTGGAGTTGTCGATCCAAACAGGTCATGTACGACGATATAGACACTCCGCTAATTAAAACAATAGACAAGCAACTATACACGAACAAATCTTGTTGACAAGGCCCATGGTTGAGTTTTACTTGATAAACGATTAGCGCCTTTATAGACACCGGATGCCGCGTTACAGATTGAAAAACACATAATTGATTCTGCGTAGTGTAAGAGGTACCACACGCGGATTGCTCACAATGAGGATCGTCTTACCATAAGAGGAATAGCATCCAGAACATTCACTATGATGTACCTACGACCACCTACTTTCACATAAAAAGCACATCATGTCAGTAAACACTTCCCGCATTGGATTAATTATGTTTACAAACTACTTCTTAAGGAGTTCTTAATCACTGCAGCATAAACGCACATCGAACAATAAAAACGAAATATCCAATGCATTGCTAAAAGCTAATGCATTTAAAATGGTGCATTATTGTAATGGTACCATAAATTATTAAAGCACTATCATATCTCAGTAACATTAATTACGATGTGGATTAGAAACACGCATTGAATTTTAACTAATTAATTTATACCGAAGTTATCGAATAACAACTGTTTATCGTATCTATAGCGTGGTGAAGTAAATTATTCCAGTCACGGTAGCCCGGTACCGCTTTCCTACATCCTCTCACCCCCGACCAACGCTTACAACTTCAATGAATGCCAAATCACTCTAGCTTGTTCAATAACCGTTCTCTATTAGTGAGCGCTTGGTATTCATATGACAGCCCGTAGGAGTCATTTGACAAGCGATACCCATGCTGCAGTGCAGCGCTGCGCCGCGCCTGATCGACGCCTCGTCGACGCGACATCAGTCTGGCCAAATAATGGAATATTTGCTTTTAATCTCTTTGACGTAAACTAAATGACTTTAACTTACCAATTGTTCTAATGACGTCAAACACGCTCTAAAGAAAACATATTTAAAAATGGAGTATATTTATTTTTCTATTTCCATAAATATACCTATTAAACTTTACACATTTATATTATTCTAGTTACTGTCGTAGTTTTACACGAGTACTAAACTTAGGCTATTCGTCAAGTCGTTTTCAGCAAATAGAACGAGTTAGGTACGAGTTTTGATGTTTGGAGGGTTTAAACATTACAATATAGGTACAGTGAAAGTAATACCTAAATACCGTGAAAATAAAATAAAATTGAAATTGCATCGTCCAAAATATAAAACCTTAGTAATTTATTTTAATAAAGCAGTTTTTAGAAACTGTTTTGGAACCAATTAGCCGTAAAGTGGCGTCGTTTTGCTAAAAATGTACCGTTAGTGGTATATGGCACAAAAGGCTCGGAAGCATGCAAATCGCGGCTGTATTATTCGCCAGCGGATGCGCTGCAGGATTTACATAGGAATAGAGGAGACGACGTCAGCGGCAGTTAGACGCTTCCGCGAGGTCGCGGGCGGCTCCCACCCCAGGCTCGGCGTGCGAACACCGCGCGAGCATCACCAGACCCACCCTAGATGATTACAGACGCAAATGCAGATCATTCATAACTTGCTAAAATGTTCACTACATAATTTTGAATAAATGTCCTATTACAAGGTAAGTTTGCCATTTTGCAGTTTTTATAGTATCTTCAAAACAGTATGTAGGTACTTCCTAACTATATAATTCTTAAGTGTAGCTCATCTTTTTTAGTATAAGGCAAGCAAACGCGCATTTGGATCACCACGCCTAACATACAGCCAGAAAAATTATTATATATCCCCAACTTCTAAGGTGGAGACTATTTTTTAGGCCATTGGCACTACGACGAGCTTGTCTTACAAAACAACACCAACGGTGGAATATTTAAGCAGATAAGCTTATAAAATATGTTTTAATTAGGTGTCAAAGCTGTCACATTTTTTAATAATTTTCAACACACTGTTGCCCAATACAGTAAAGTTCAAACTGGGTGTGTGGAACGTTTAGCAAGTTATTTAACTTTCGTCACCGTCATCTGTCTAAAAATGCTACTCGGTTAATTAATTAAAGGCGGTCAGCGCGCGGTCATTTAAACTTGACAAGTAGCGTGGGTTGGGCAACCGGTGACGTATTGCATTCGCCTGCGCTCGCGTCGATTTCTGCACTAACCTTGGACTGCAAGAGATAGCTATGTATACATTGGATAAGCGTTTCCTTAACCGATGTTAAAGTATATATGTTTTCAAATTGTAATATGAGTTAGGTATGTCAATAACACGTGCGTTTGCTGTCAAACTTTACTACAATAAAATAGATACCTAAATTGGATGTTAAAATCGTTATTCTTCCTTGCTTTGCCATAGTCGGGTAAAAAAGGACATATTTGGGAACACAGTTGTTATGTAATAATCTTTTTTATTAAAATATATTCCGTAACTTGTTACTTATACCACAAATTTGCGGAGAATTCTGGGCTATCAGCCAAAAACAGCCGAAATAATATGGCTTTGTGTAGGGTACAGCTGCTCGCCCTGATATTTACATTACATTCAAAATAACAAAATATTTTTACCGCACTAAAGTGTCGCAAAGATTAGTAAAAAATCTAGATAAATTCAGTATTGAAAAAAATTAAATTATAAAAATTAGTTCCGTAATATAATTTTTGAATATATAGATTCAGGAAAATATTTACTAATCTACTTATTATTATGAAATTATATAAAAATATATTTCTTTAATGAACCTTATTTCGCTGTACCCTCGTGTCTTGCGGCTGGTTATTTGGGCGGCCCTTCACTTATCTCTCTACAGGGTTAAACTTTATTGTTCACTGTTTGTAAATGTGCTGTAGAATCTATAATGGCTATTGTGCATTGGGGGACACCAAGATCGCCCACCTATTACAAGATTTACAAGATAATTTGCCATATTGCGTACATAATTTATTGTCCATTACAAAAATTTCTGTTGAAATTATTATTTATTCAGAGAATGACAGAACAAATATGTAGTACATTCTCTTTGAATTACCCCTTTTTAGGACCTGCCTCATAAAAAATTTAAAGAAGTATAAGTAATTCCACTACTTCATGGTTAGCTGTGTCACTATATCTATGCAAATGATTTAACAATTTGTAGTCTAATATTATTTGATTATATATTACGTATATATTCACTGTTGCAAATTATTTTACTGCTTCGGTCGCGTAGTTATATTACGGTACAACTACAGTGCTGAGGTCTCGGGTTCGATCCCCGGCTCGGGCAAAGAGATAATAGGTTTTTCTACTGAATATCAGCCCGGCGTCTAGAATTTTTGCCCGATATGGCGATAGGCCCTATCACATCATGAGTCGGGGATACAAGGCATGAGTGAGTGTGTGTATTGCTAATTAAAACATAAGTGGTCTCTCATATGTGAGAGTCCGCCTGGGTAGGTACCACTGCAATGTCTATTTCGGCTGCCATGCAGCAGTGTGTAGCCACTGTTGTGTTCCGGTTTGAAGGACATTGTAGCCAGTGTAACTACTGGACATAATGAGACTTAACATCTCATGTCTCAGGATGGCGAGCGCAGTGGTATAGGTACGCAACAATACTTTGTAATTCAAAGTGTTGGATGGTGTTTCTACTGTTTATTGGCGGTCGCGTCGTATCGCTTTCCATCAGGCAAACGGCAAGCTCGTCTCGTAATTCAAATCAAAAAAAATATATATCGTATAAAAATCATGATAATGATACTATTGCACTTAATATAAGTCTTTTATACTGTTACCGCCTTCAGTTAAATCATAATTATTATTAATGAATAACGGCAAAAATTGTCTTTAATCTGATCATTACACATCGATAAACGATAAGTGCCACGGTATAGGTACTTCTTTATCTATTAATGTAGTGCGGTGACATAAAGAAACAAATTATTTGATAAATACATTGATTTGTATAATAATATAGCATCGCTAAACAATAACAGACCATTATAATGTTAGTAATGTAATTAATAAATGTTAAACGGGAATATAATAGAATCGTGTTTTTAAAAGCGATTTCTAAGTGTTTTACTGTGAAGTGAAAAGGTTTACGATCACAAATCCATAATTGAAAAGGTATTTATCATTATTTTAAGTGAACTTTTGAGTGCAGAATTTTTGTTTTAATGAATGTATTTCGTTTCGTCTACCTCCTTGGTTTTGTATTGTAACAACGATATTTGTTATCTTTTTAAATGTAACATAGAATATTGTTATGCATTAGCTTCATGTCTGTTCGAAGAAATATCACATTACAGATAATGATTTGGAAAGTTCTGTAAAGTGGTCAAAGAAGATGTTTCGGTTATGTTTACACTTCAAATATACACTGTAAACTTAGGGCCCTGACATAACGAGTTTCTTATTTGAAGATAAATGTAACAACGCGCTTTGTTGCTGTTCAAGACGTGTTATATCACACTGTGGCTTCTGTTATGTGTAGATTTTCCCACCATAACATTATGTGGCAGGATAAGATCCACTATACTATGTGAACTATCGTTTGGAACGTAGAAATGATTTGTAAATATTAGCCAGCTTGTTAGGTCCTAAAACCATTAATATCGTTTTGTTTTTGAACGTTGCTGAGTTTAGGCATTTGTTTTACAGCCGAAGGTGAACGAGTAGAGAGTAGAGCTTGAAATTAGAAACGACTTAGTTAGCTTCGAGAAGAATTGTATAGTTCTGTAGTTTAGTAATTTGGTTACAGCGAATGTACGAGTGCGATGTGCAATTACTTGTACTGTAGTAGAAAAAGACCGTTGAGTCTCAGCCAGTGTTCCGACTGACATGCGAGCATTGCCCAGCGAGTATTATCTTTAATATCTATCACTACAACAGACTAGTGGAAAGAGAGTTCTTGCTGGGGTTAGATTTTTTTTGGATTGGACTAACCCTGATAGCCCGATACAAGTCGGCTTATTCAGCTACACCGGTCTTATGGGGAACGCTTTAAATGACCACGCTAAAGGTAGCCCCTAGGGGGATACAAACCTCAGAGCTGTCGTTAAGAGAAGGCAAAGACATCATCGATTATCAACACTACTATTTATGTATGTGTGTGTCCCTTCTTTGTCGGTGGTGAGTAGCTTAATTGGTGCAGCGAAACTTTAATACAGCATAAACCAAATATATAAAAATGCGTTTATATGCTATACAACACGTCTCAAAATGCGATCTAAGTTTACATAACGACTAATCAGTAATCATAAATACATTTTCGGAACAAACATATAATACCAGCATTGAATTTGTGGACGCAATAAATTATAAATCATACTAGTTTTTAAATTGCAATTACAATGGTGAATAAAATGTTTCTCTTAAAATTAGTTTCTTTATAACAATTTTATCTCTTCACCTAGGTACAATTTTACTAGTCAGTACAAATGATTATGTCACTGAAAGATATCTTCGTTCTCAAACAATTGTTGCCATCTGATGAATATTGGGGTAAATGAGTTTTAAACTGGAAACAGCGTTTAGGTAAACGCAGCGTGGGACGTCCTCAGCCAGATGTAGCGACAATTTGCGAAAATTGACCGGCTACAACTAGATTAATCCTATGACGTAAAACTGAGGTATACTCGATACACCTTGACCGCAGTTGTAATATGCACTTGGAATATATTTAGATACTCACGTATACAATATTCCGATTATTGGAAATCGAATGTTTTAATAATCAAGCGAGGCCAAGAGAGAGTTAAAACTGATTTAAAATTATAATAGTGCTATATTTATTTTTAATTTTATTCTTTTAACTTGATTTTTAGGGTTCTTTGAGACGATTAATACTTTCAAACTATTGTATACTAAAATAATTAACTTATTTATTTCTATCGGACAGTTGAGTCAACCGTTACTATGTCATGCATAGATTAATTATAATTAATATCCCTGAGGGTTTCATTATAAATTTAATCCTTAAGGCATACAGTAAATATGGAGTGATAACATTCATATATAAAAGGTATTGGTTTGTGTCATATTGTATAAAGACAATATTAGAATCGATCTTAGCAGTACGTCATTGGTACACGAGATGGTTGATTAACGAGATCACAATGATGAAATAAATATAGCATAGTTTAGTGTGAAAAGCGACTGAATTTAATTTTAATAACGTATTAAAGTGTTAAGATATTTCTTGTTCTGTTAATAATTTGTTGGTTTTTGGTACATTTTTGATACCCATCCACACAGTTGCGTAACTGTCTTGAATTGTCACGTTTTATAGTTTTAATGGAATTCCAAAGAGAAGTAGGATGCCACACGTGAGTGGAATTTATACTACAAAAGTGGTGATAATATGCTCTGTTATGCGCCTTAGATAACTCACTCAGAGACGGAGTTCGGAGTTAATGGCTACGTACGCTTATAGCTGGCGAGTTAATGTATTATGAGTACGTATAAGAATTCATAGTGATTTATCCCCATTGTAAGACTCTAGATAAGCTGCACTAAATATTCCCCGTCTAGCTTTGGACCAATATATTATTATTTGGGTTCAGTGTACCATGTCATTCCTTTTATTGCGTGATTATTATTAACCGATTTCATTGACCATTTAACTGTATATAGATTAAAGTATTCAAATAATTTTGCTGATAATCCCTGAGATATATAAAGCATTTTGTTTACGAAGGGCCGTGATTGTTATGTCACAATGTTATCTAATTAACTTAATTACTAAAAATGTAGATTTATCTTAAATGTGTGTCAAAATTGACTTTACGGTGCATGATCGATTAGTATTAATGTTATTGTTTACTCAAAATTACCATTACTATAGTCTATACACCTTCAGGGTGGTTGACCTGTTAGTACTGTTGTTTCCAAAATCAACATTTTCGTGACGTTAATTCACGCCAAAATTATGCGGTCGACGACCGGGCGCACGAAGGTGTCCATATCGATTCTTGTTAAACAAATTCTCCCGATTGTCGTAGAAAGCAAAGGTTTACATCGAAACACACTTAGGTTTTATTATTTTAATTGATATCGATATTTAAATTCAATATGTACTCCGTTTGAATTTACTAACTTTAAAATATAAGTTGCTTATTGAATATTGAATATAATATTTATACTGGTAACAAGCTTTTGTTCACCACTGGGTCAAGAACCTAAATCATATCAATATCTGAACGGTCAATAATACAAGTACTGCGGCACTAATAAAATATTCTAAACCAAAGATAACGTCAACTATCTTCTTGAAATTATAACTTACGTAAAAATCCGGCCCATATATACTTTCTCGTAGTTAAACCATACTATTTTTGTCAATTTAGAATTGTATATATAGTAAGACATGAATGAATCCGTTGTAGCCGAATTTTGGTTTCGGCGGGCAATCTCAACGGAGATCAAGTACGCGGGAGATATAGTGCACAAGTGTGTGCGCAATACACAGTTGCACTCTCTGTTCCTTTACTTTTATAGATAGGTGTGACGGCAATCCCACATGACCGGAGAGACATATCAAGATGGCCGACATTGCGTCTATACTGGGTTGGAAAATGTAACTTGGAGGGATTCTAGCTATTTTGTGAGCAGTCTGCGTGTAACTTTGCCCGGGTGCTGGTGTAATGGTGTGCAGTGCCGTTGGTTTGTTTTTATAATAGTAATTAATCTTTTATTGTTACTAGCGTGGGAAATATTGTGAGCAGATTTGGAATTTGTGCATCTATAATTTCTGGTGGTTGCATTGTTAACATAAAAATTGTTAAATACTATGACTAATCTGTCATAGTATTTTTACAAATTGTTACCACTATAACTCCACTGTTACATAAATAATAAGCCTTATCAATGAAATGGATCTAAAATGGAAATTATTTTAAAAAATTGTACTTTCAGAGTTGAGTGAATTTTATTACTATATTTTTGAACCTTGTTCACAATGTTCGTGTAATTTCATTCTACCCTTTTCTACACTACAATAGAAACTGTTCAGAGGACCACTATGTATGAAATAAATGACGATTTATACTATTGTATGGCTGCTTCTTTTGAAATGGAACTTTAGAATTTAACATGTACAAACTACATTAGCTCTCCTAACCCGTTTGAGCGTAAATCTTAAGGTATCAGTGACATTTACTACAAGTATAAATAGAAACATGGAATCACATCATGGAGGTCATAGGCATGCAGAGGCATCCTTCATATAATGAAACTATTAAGGACAATAGATTCCATTTTATTATAGACTAGTGAAGCAGTTTTTGATTTTGATATTGGTGTCATATAAGAGTCGTGTCGTTATATTTTAAGAAGTCCACCTTTCTTGAGCTGCAGGACTGACACTTAGTTCTTTAGAATAGCTGATCTTTATACACTTTTACAATTATGATTTTAAAACTACTTTCATATATGCAAGAATTTATCTAAACCGAAGATTTTATTGTTAAAAATTAATTTATTTTACCCATTAAATTTATTTTTTATCTTTTTAAATGTTAATAAGTTCTGTTCAGCTTTTTTAGTTTGTGTTTTGTTTACATCTACAGCAAATGTATAAATATTGAATATTATCAGACTTACTTATAAAAAAATCGCAAAGCTATGCTTAGTTAAAACACAAATTTACTTGATCAGCTGTAAGTCAAAACCCGTCATCTTGCCTCTTAATAAGGTTCAAACTAGGAACCGGTGATGTTTTTGGCAGCTATTTAAGCAATTCTTTACCACCTCTTAACGCTGAAACAAGTTTATAAGTAAGACTGAAATTGTATACATATTTATCCGCAACATAACTAACCTAACTCAAATAAATACAGATATTTTTTACTAGGATTTTCATTAATTTAATATGTTTTTCATCCATGTTTTAATACTGTTGTTTAATAACATTAAAGTGGCACTATTTACGGCCGTATTTTTATGGTTACGTGTGAATAAATAAAATTATATTTATCATTTTGTTAAATTTTCTACTTATTTTGTAAATACGAATATTTTTCAAATAACCGTCGTTTATTTAGCAAAAGCATTTTAGTAAAATAAACAATAAGTGTGTGTATGTGGTGGCGTGGTGCATCGAAGTATTCAGTATCAATATGTTTGCAATGTGTTAAAATATATAATTTAATTTGTTTATTATTAAAAGGTATTTTTGGACTCATTTCAGTATGTAAATAAATAGATATTTAACTTATGTACTTAGATTCAATTTTCATTAGTTCGTGACCATGAATTGTAATTGCTCTGTCCACTCAACGCTGGCAAGGCTACCATAAAAGAGCCAGAGAAACCAAAACTATTTTGCTGTGAAAGCCAAAAAAGTGTGAAGGCTTCCATTGTTTTTTGTTGAATGCCTTAAAATTCCAAAAGTCTCCCAAGCGATGACAAGCTAAACATCATGCACGGGAAGCTGTTATTGGTTTTACTCGGGGCTTCCTCGATGCGGTCACGCGCAGCCAAATCACTGACGGACCGCCTTTGCTAGTGAACAATTTTGTACGTGACTTATTATTCCTGTATATAAGTAATATTACCTACAACTTTAAGTGAATACTTAGAAATATGTAAAATTATCTTAACTGTCTATTTACAATGGTTATTTAATATCAATAATGTTTGCAAAAAATATTGACTGTGAATCACTTTAAAGCAAAGTTAAAAGCATGTTTTTATAACGCGTATTGCGAGTCTATCGTTTTATCGGCGTCACATACTTTGGAACTTTGATACAGTTCGTAAATTTAACAAAAAAACAAAAAAAAATGTAGAGGTTATGGTACGCGGTTTTATAGAAATTCCCAAAATTGGTCCAACGGCGCGGATACAATGTCTAACGCGAGTTTTTCAAAGCCTTTGTACACAACGCTATACATGGCCCGCTATCAAGGAAAAAATAACTTTCATCGTCAGAAACTTTACGTGTTTTATCACAAAAAGCAAGATAAAAACGTCAAAGGAAAACAATATCGCTCTCGCTGGCTGCGATTCCAAAATGAACAAATGGTCAGGCAAAAAAACAAGCTTGTTATCTTCAATTAGTTTCTGAAGTGAAAGATCGAGCCGAGAATCATAAGAGCGCAATATAGGGAGTTGGGTGCCTCGCCAGAATGAGAATCCGGTTTGAAAAAACACGACGGCCAACCGGCGCGGGTTGGGTCGAGCTGTGGAATAAGAGGAAAAAGGATTAGGTTACTTACTCTACTAGTGATGCTACCTTATACCACCAGTAACGGGCTGCACTGTTCCGTTGAGACCACAGTATTTGTATATAAAAGCTGTAGCTACAAAGAAACGTATCCCTAAATTTTCAGACTATCGTATAAAAGTTTACATGAAAGTTTTATATTAAACCGTTAGCTTTTGCTCGCGTCTTTGTCTGCGCGAAAAAGTTTTGTTTATGAGAAATGTCCCGATTTTTATTTTCCCATTATAAATAGCCAATGTCCTTCCCAAGGTTTCAAACTGCAAACCTATTTTATCAAAAACCGCTCGATACTTTTTGAGTTCGTCGCTTTCAGACTGACGCGTCGGAGACTTTGTTTTATAATATTTGAGGATAACGTATTTTATCTAAGACGTTTTTGTTGAGGCCTACATAATCATAGTTCATACCGTGTATGTAAGTTAGGCTTTGAATAAAATTATAAAACGTGCCGTACTGAACCTGTTCATATTGCTCAATCTTGATGGAGGACTACTAAATACAAAAAAATAGGTAAAACATAATTAACTGGTGTTAATTAAATTTTACTTTGCATCCTGAATTTACTGTATTATTGAGAGTATATTCTATTTATTGTGTCTTCTGTATAGACAAAGCAAAAAGGACTTAATTTTATAATTTTAGCTTTTAAGAATGGACGACAATCGTCATATATGTGACCAATGACACCTAAAAACCAAACGAATCGATGCTGTTTGAAATTACAACATAAGCTATTCTTTAACATCTCTGAATAGTAGGTAACAATCTGGAAACACCATAAGAGAAAGCTGGTTTTCAAGATTTCATTAGGAAGAAAACTCCTTACAATTCACGTGGTTGAGGAACGCTATCATTCATATCACGGGAACAAAATTCCATATTTAAATGCCTTCTTTTATAAATATTCAACTGTTTGTCTTTATGAATAGTGAAGATACATATATGTATAATATACAGCCATATATTGACCATGCTACGTGGTTTGTTTACGACCTTTGAGTTTCCATACAATGGTGAGATAGCTAACGTCTTAGGATAAATATCTATTTTATTTGAGGGTTTTACGAATATATACTCAATAACTACAAGAACTGGGCAAAGTTTTGCGTCACTAGACACACCTGTCGCGTATAGAGCACTAACGGAGATTCACCCACGGAAACTGTGTTAGTAAATATTTCGGTTTGGTTATATTGACTAAAGTTTTGGTGTCCCGAATATTAAGTGAGACTAGTTGGAAACACCATTTCTCTCTCTCAAATATTAAGTTGTCTTTTTTTTATTGTTTGATTAATAATATAGGTTTTATAATACTTTAAGTACGTAACAGTAAACTTATTGAATGAAATGCAACCGAGTACCTATTAAAATAGTTCTTATTCAACTAAAAAATTGCAAAACTCGTATTCTAGAATACCTTATTTCTATATAACTATATATTAAAAAGTATCTAGTATAATACACGCCAGCAATAGTGGAAAAGTTTCAATACATAAATGCATAATGTCAGCTATATCTTACTAAAAAATTAAAACGAAAAGAATTTACATAACGAAGTAGCTTAACAAGCTGGTTGGAATATACATCAAGTTCATATAAATCAAGATAATTTAGTAGAAAAAGCATTCACTGTAGTCGATAATTTCTTTACCACGCGAAGCCTTTTTGTCGCTATGGCCAGCCTTGTATAGCGTTTTTTGGTGAGAACTGTTCTGCTTCGTTCAATTTCTAGAACGTTTAAAATTCAATATTACCAACTTTGCATCTAAGAACAGAGCATGCCTAATTAAACACTTGAACACTGCTATCGCTACATACTTTTAAAGTAAATTATGCACCGTACTTCATTTAAATTATTCTCAACGGACCAAAGGAATAATAATGCGATAAAATTAGATCTTAAATGGGAACCGTCTCAAGTTATCCTGCAATAAAGTGATTTTACGTTTCGCTGCTACTGTTAGGTAATATTTATAGTAACTCAAACGATGAAGCAACCTACTATATTACGCGATTTGCCGTCTTGACAAACCGGTATCTCAACAATAACAAGCCTCGTTTTAGTCACATTATGTTTTTAAAAAACATAAACTGCTTCCACGATTGTGCGGTATGGGTATAAATATGAGCCAGATAATGTTATGTAAATTTACTCAAAATAAAGTATGTGGAATCGTTTGTAGAGATTGCACAGATGTTAATTAAGTTTTATTATAGAAACATTATAGTATTTTTTTCAGACTTAAAAATGTGGTGATTAGTCTTAAGACTTTAATTGAAATTATTATAACTAGATTAATGCATCATTACTGTAAACAAAGCGTAGAAGAAAATTTACTTTTAAGGTTACAATTGGTCGGTCGGTTACAGTCGGGTTTTTTCTTAAATAAGGTCAATCAATCTTCCAAATCATTTCATCCTTTAATGTCTATTTTAATGCATTCGTGTTTGCAAAATACAATGTTCGATAATATTTTGTTTGTTACATTACGATCTGTCGTATGGAAATGGGTTCATATATGATATACATCCTAAATTACCAATAAATTTGTTTGCTTACGAAGTGAAACAACACATTTCACTTCGCAGTTTTGAAAATATATCGTAGCGGGCGGGCAAGCATTCTGAGTCAGTGGCCTGACTTCCGTTCGTGTCGCCACGTTCTCAGAAACTGGCTCTATCGAGACTGCGCCAATTTTAACCAACAACGCTTCGTATTGTGATTCATTGTAGACTCCACTGACTAATACCTTCTTCACAATTAATTGTACGTGTAAACATGGATGTATCATTCGACACAATGTATAGAACATCGTACTAATGTAATCAAATTAACTTTTTGTTTCAGAAAGAAAAATAACGCGTGGCGAAATATGATATGCAGCTGCTGAGGACTTTAAGGAAATGGTGAGTGGATGTTTATTGTACGCTTTCGACGTGTGGTTTGAGGTCGCGTAGAAAGTAAAGACACGCGTGTCGTTAATCGTATGGTGAAAACATTGTGTCGACTGAAAGTACTTTATATCGGCCCGTTGATTAATTTGGGCGTAACATACGTAATGAATTATTTAAAAACCGCACTCAGACTGCAATACAATGTAAATACAATTGTTAAAACTGATGAAACATGAATAAAGAAGACTATGTTTATTATAAGACTAAATTATGAATTTAACTACCGTAGGAAATAACATGAATTTTAAATGCGAATAATACTTAGCATCAGCTGCAGTTACTTTGCCGTATCTGGTTAACAAAAACTAATATTAATTATTCCTGACTTTATGCAAGAGCTTCGGAGGAATAAGGCAATGTTTTAATAAGAGCAAAACATTGGTGAACGGATCCTGTTCCAGGGATGTCGAGGTGGTCCATCGGGTGCATTCACCACGTTATCATACTTAGTAAAACCGTCGTAAGTGGGACAGCCAACACGACTGTTGTAACTGTTAAACGGAACTTGTTTGTTAACTACCTACAAAACGTAGGCAGCAAACAAGACAGCTAAGAGACTAAAAAACAAGTTCATTATGGTATTAATAATGCTAGCTTTGTGTTATATACTAACCCACTGCTGGACACGGTTCTCATTTACTACTGAGATGATTGAGGTCTTAGTCCACCACACTGGTCTAGTGCGGGTTGACATTTTTTTAATTTTATTTACATTTAACATAGGCACCTACTTTGCGATTTCCAAAGTTATTTCTTTCACTTAAAGATCAAATTGAAATGTTGTACTGTTTCACAATATAATGTGAGTTGTGTCTTGTGACTTACTGTCACGACTTTATGTGCCGCCTCCGCATCTCCCTCGGAGTAACCCACGCTTGCTCATAATATGATTCTCGTTACTTTCATTATTCTATTACAGATATAATCCAACAAAGGTGGCAACACTCACACACACATTCACGCCTTTAACCCGCGAAAAGGTAGGCAGAAACGCAACTAGTGCATCCACTTTCTGCCGTGCGTATTCCATCCCATGATGTGATAGGGGCAAGCCTGCCGTCTAATCCGGCACAAATTTCAAACTTCGGTTTGATATTAAATGGAAACACCAAATACCTCTTTACCCGACCTGAGGGTTGAATCCAAGAATTAGACACTACAGTCGTACCGTAATACAACTACGGGACCGAGGTAGCCAGTAGGTAATTCCGTTTAAAAATTGTCTGTGTGTCGTATATGTTATTAAGACCGTCCTCGTCAAGATATGATTAATATCTTAGTGGTTTAGTTACACCTGTTCACTAAACCATACTAAGATATTTTTTACGGCGTTTATGTATGTAGATTTCTTTATTACTTTTACAGCAAAATGATAAATCCATGGTCCGGACAGTCGAAATTTCATTATTCGCGAATTCCGTCTAGGAATAGGAAAGCGGACTTTACTACTTAACGGTCGCTTAAATTGTATCGTTCAGGTTAATTATTTCTTTGTGCGTTGTGACATTTCTATATAAAATATTTTGGCGATATCTTTGATTTATTTACTTACAAATAAATAAACGTACAAATCCAAATAAATCTTTTAAAACGAATGTGCGAGTAAATTTATTGACCGGGCGGCGAACGTCACGCAACATTTCACATGTGGTGCGACGCATCGCCCCCGGTCACAGCCGCGTAACGTCGACGCATAATAATAATTCATTTCATTGACACATTGCTACTAAAACAAACGTTTTGATAATAAAAAGCCTTCAATGTCTAGTCCACTAATAGCTGATTTTTCATCGTGAAACGGTCGGTGAGGGTCACGCTAATTATAGTCAGTAATTTACATAATCAGTGTCTCTTTGACACTCAAATTACATTATCTGGCGTAAAGAAGAAAGCAAAACAGGGGTCGCTAATGTATTGATTAATAATTTTTGTTGGTTGGGGAGAATAATTTTATAGTCACGGTTAGTTTAATGCACTAAAAACTACTTAATCTAGCACCTGTACAATCGACTTTATCTTCAGCATAAATGAGTCAACCATAGAGAGACGGAAATATACTATTGTCTCGCAGACAACCAACGGGAAGTAGCGGTTTTGCTATTGTATTTCAGTTGCCGGATGTTAAAAAGTCTTATCTCCCCTAATAGCAATTGCTTGCCTTGCAAGTCGGCTATGCGCATGCGATTTTAGTCATCATTTTCTAGTTTTCTATGGTGAATCATACCTTTTAATTTACTTCAATTATGATATTAAATCCCATTATATATATCTTAGCTATAACACTTTCATGAATCAAAATTAAATTATTGCGTTCGCACAATAATGATCATGTTCTTATTAGTTACAAATATTTTGAATGATTGTTACTTTTTAGGTAAGTGAACTAAGGAAGTTGTTCCACATCACGTATTTCTTGTATGTTTAAGCCCACATAATAAAATGCTTACCACAAACTGACCGGAGTAAAAAATCTAAGCATTGTTATTAGACACAAAGCCGTTATGTATCCATAAAAAACAAGCCTTTGTCTGGTAGACGGCATAGTCAATACTCACGAAATATACTTCTGACTAGTCCTTTATATTCTCTTAGTTCTTTATAATATCGCGACGGGTAAGTCGTAAATAACCGTTTAAAATAGATATATTCGAAACTTTTATTTGTTTTATTGTTGGTCGTTAGGGCCTTATAGGGGTGCCGAAGAGATAGATTAAATGTCCTACAGTCATTGTGTGACATTCGTTTAAGTGCGTTATTAAATTAAGTCGTTGATACGATTTTGTTTAAAAATCATGTTTTATTTTATAGAATATATAGGTAAGTAATTTTTACATGTTTGGTAATTTGTTGAATTCCTGCATAATATTTTTTTTTCTTGAATGCAATTATCGTCTATCAACGTATATGCATGATATAATAGATGGATTGTAGTATTATGTATTTCTTTTATTTATAACTATTTTATTCTGTTTTTATGAATATAGGTACAAACCGTCAAGTAGCATCTTGTTAGATAAAACATTATGATTGATGTTAAAAGGCTTACTTTACAATAATTTTTATGTTCAAAATCGTTATATAATTATTCAGTTTAAACCTAGTTTCTGATCTGTGATTCGAATCTGAAGACACGTTTAAGAAAAGTTTTACATTATCATGATAATATTACGTTCAATGATTCCAAGAACTAAATATCTTCAGAAATATCGCTTCGAAATTGAAAGGAATAATCGACGGTTTTACGAGTGTCAACCCTCATCTTGACCTAATCTTACCTCGTATCGGTATTGACGTCAAAACAATATTAATAATAGAATCATACATAAAATTGCTTATCGACCTACATGCAGATATAATATGGATGGTACGTATTAAATCGAATCACGTAGACGGCTGGGTGTTCAATTAAACAAATCTAACAAGTTGGTTTATCCGCTGGCACGAATCTTGGTGAGTGTACCTACGATTTGACCCAGTGGTCAAACTTTGAAATACTGCTCTCAGAGATATTTCTTTACTGACGTAACTTTCTTCTTGAAAGATTAATTAAATTTATTTAATTAAGTATTTTACATTTAATTGACCATACAGAAATTAATTCATAATTTTCCATTGCTTTGCAAATTAACGACGCTAAGATTAACATATTTTTTTCAAAGAAAAATGCTGTCGTATTTCTCTCAAACTTTTACCCTTTGAGTCCGTTAACAACTCCCATATAAAACTTCCAGTCTGCGATACGACAAAGAAAACCACATAAATGTGAGGATTTATATCAAATACTGCAAAGCATCCGCCAAGGAAGGATGTCATTATTTATTGGCACTTTCATGGTGTAGCGATAGCCTTTGCTTCTGACAGAAGTAAGAAAAATCCACTAGAAATAATATCGAAGGGTTTATACTTTGTAGCAGGTGTGGAATGAAATAGCAATAAATAATGTACGACTCAATCTCTACAAATATTTATTCAAGCGCGTCGTATTGTCTTTAAAACAAGACCTTTTATATTGGTACTTTTAAAGGCATACCTTAAAGCATTATCGATATATGAATAATCCATAATATCGATTGGAAAAAGCGTCAATAAGAAATGGAACCTGCAATATGATAAAAACTCAAGCAACCGTTTATGCATTTAGCGTAATGATATTGGTCAGTATTACTCGACAAGTCTTGGACGTTAACAAGTTGCGGTTTTATTGCATGAAACCGATGCGCCTTTGCATGCAAAATCATTTTTATCAATAACTTAACTCGTGTGTCGATGATTCGGCATTTATAGAGAAAGCCGTATATTTGCTTAAAATCAAACTAAATTCCATTGCTGTCTACGGTTGGTTCAGTAAACCCTGAACCGTCATTACTAAGTCAGTCTCCCCATTGTAACTTATTGAAACTTCATCCACCCTACAGCTAACATAAATTAACAGAATATTCATAATAGACATATTGAGTAATGAATTCTGTTCACGAACTCAGTTTATTCCTCAAAATACACAGTCTTAACACGTCATGTTAACTGTCGTATACAGCAAATTAATAAAATATTCTATGTTATTTGCTTTAACAGAATAGAAAGTATATTCGTATCCGTTATTTCGGTTTGTTGTTATTAAGAAATTAATTTATAATTGCTATTTATTTTATGACTAAATATAACTATAACATTTTGTAACTCTACTTTTTATTCTAGGGTTTAAAAAAAATATAAAATAGACACAAATTTATAAGTACTCCGAATTTTTTACAAGTCCATCGCAACTTGTGGTAGAGGAAAACATTTTAGCTTTGGTTTGCGGTTATTAAATGCGCTAAGTTTTCTTTTTGAAAGCGATGAATAAGCTTCCGTTTAGATACCATTCATTAAAAATACATAATTATATTTTTAAAAGTTTTTGATTCTTAGTACCGGCATTAAATAAGAACTACTCATTTATAAAATTGGTAATTATTTAATAAGTAGGTGTTCCGTTCCGCATTCGTTGTAAATAAATCCTTTTAGTAACCCACTAGGCGCAAAACACATGCATTAAACTAGCAAGGCAAGTCACATTGCGAAACACGGCCTTTCCGAAACAAATTCAGCATAAAAACGTGCAAGATTAAACCATTTGATCCGTGCAGCACGAGCAGTGATTCGACCACGAGAGCTGAACCCGCAACAACGCTTGAACAAAATAGCAGCAAATCACAAGCGTCATTCCCAATCGCTTGTCTGAGAACCTACAAAGTTTGATCAGATTTACAGCTATATCATTTTATTCAGAGATATGTGGGTATATTTCGAAAAAAATATATTGACATTTCTTAGTGATGACAATTGGAAGTATGTTTATGTGAATTATCTCATCGAATGTAATATGGCTAACACCTATATTGTTGTTTAACGTACAATATAATAAGTGACAGTATTATTTATAATTGTGTACAAACTTTCTGAGATTTTGTATTGTTCCAAAACTTTATTAGTATCCAGTATCCACTATTCTTTTGAGACGGTAAAGTTAATACCTTATTTGGTTTAGACATACGAGTACCTAAAAATCCGTATCTTTGCCTTTGTCTAGAATCTAGGTACTGTAAAACTACGTCCTAAGTGGAGTCTAGCTTCTAAAATATTCATCTGAAAGCAAGCGTAATGTAGCAACCCTCTGGAATGTTTTGAACTTCGAATGTGAGGAATTTGGTTTATATAATTTTGATTTATAACGTCTTCATTAACCTAATTTCTCGACTATAATGTTATTTGGAAAAGTATTTGCTCCCTATAAGATTATTTTATTGCTGTACCTATTCGGAACTATTATATATAGATATAACATAAATATGTGAGTAATAAATTGTTTTCTGGTAAATTTACATGTCGAGATACTATAAGTATCTATAATTTAAACTTTGTCACATATTGGTCAATAATTATATAAATTATTTATTTGAATATGATAATATTTTTTAATTACACATAGGACATTCGTAGCCCTAACTAGTACTAACTATTAGAAGATGTAAACTAGTTATATAAATTTATAAAGATACGACTTTACATGCGTGCAAAAGTTTTCTTGTACAAAGATACTGCTATATCCCGTGATAAAAAGTAGCCTATATCCTTCCATGGGTCTCAAGCTAACTCTATACCAAATTGCTTCGAAATCTGTTTGGTAGTTTTTGAAGTTATTGTATTCATACAGAAAGACGCGATGCTAAAACGTTTTTTTAATACATAACGATATAATTTACCTTTCTAAATTACGCAACTATTCATTATACTACTGAATAATTAAACTGTATTGGCTGTCTGCTCTTTAGACTAAAGAATTAATGATTATTTCAGTTCTTGCTTCATTTAAAATAATTATGATTGTTACTAAAATCATAGAGCTGTTTAATTAACATATAAAATATGAATGAACCCGAGATGAAAATAGGTGAAGTGGTAAGCAAAGATTGTTATGGCAGGATGATACCGAGATTCATTGCGTTTGCTAATAAAAACAAAAAAAAGTTAATTGCTTTGTATCTGTGTTGCATGTACAGTGGCGTTTACTCGAAGTTGGTAGCATATTCAACTCAATTTTATTGCTCGGGCGTAGTTCAAAGTATTAAACGGTTTTAAACTTACGACATTAATTATAATCGATTATATCAATTTGTTCAAAGATTTTTCCTTTACCATGTGAAATCCCCGCAACACCCACGCTTGGAACGCTGTGGGGCGCGTCTTCTTGAATGATCTATACGGAACAAAGTAATAGTATATCGTTGTGTATGTATAACCTACCCTCTTTAATATCCAGTTAGTATCATTTCCAAGAAAATTCATAACTTGATTGTCTTAAAATAACAAATGATAATATATTTATGACCGTGTAAGTGATTGCTATATTATTTATACAACAGAATTGAAGTTTCTTTTCAATGCCGAATTGACAGTTTATTTTTTATTTTTTTCCATAGTTAAGTATGTTCGTTGTAAAGTTATAAAACGTATATTATTGTCGCTCCGTTCAATATGTTCTGTCTCATCTCTGTAACGATGAGACAGAACATATTGAAGCTAGCTAGATCTGCTAGCTAGATCGATTCTGTTGGAACCTTCACGGGCAGGTAGTTGATTTTATTAGGAATAAGTTAGGAGTTATTTGGGTGAGTTAGTTACTTTTCACTCCGACTATATTTGGATCATTTAATAAAAACATAATATTCGGGTTTTTTTGTTGTCTGTATATTATATTAATGTAAACATAACTCCATTTCATGGGACAATGTACTATTTATTATCTTCTAAGCATTAATTTTTATAACTTTCTGTGTTGACTTATTCTTGCTTGATCTAAAAGGAATCATAAGAAATACACAAACCATTTATAAAGGCTTAATTAATCAAGCGATAGAAAGAAAAGAAAATGGAATTTATTTTATATATAATTTAGTTTTGATCACTATGAGGTTTCTTAAATCGAATTTCATAATTTTCTCTGTTCGAGTTCTGTTTTGTTTATACTCGTATATGACTGCAACGTAGCGATTCAACTAAGGCGGTGCTCCCAGCAAATCTGCGCTAACTGTATTTTTAGAAGCTAATCGAAATTTTAAAACATATAGAAAAAAATCGTATATCTACAATATGTTATATTAACTTTGGCTGTTAATTTTTTTTACAATGTAGATATTGTTTTATTAATTTTATAATGAAAATGTCTTCACTTTTTAATTTCCAAGAAACACTTATAGACAGATAATGTAATTAAAAACATTATGGTAGTTTAACATTTTCAAACAGACAAAAAAATATTTAATTGTATTATTTGTAAATCTTTTCAAATTCACGCCTCTAAACTTGTGCGCCGTAAATGTATGGTCAAGTTTTGGTTATGTAGTTCATATACTGTAACTGGGGATGCTTTAATATTATTTTTAATAGTAACCGCTGCAAGTCGAAAATACTTAATATAATTAGACATGTTCTCGGTTATTATTTGTACTTGAAAGAAATGCTACGAAATATTCTATATAATACGTGCTTTGTGAGCGTCATGTTAAAATTATTTTGAGCAAATTTAGTTTACGCATATACTTCTAAGAAACTAATTATATTATTATAACACGTTTTTCGTACATATAATTCACCGTCTTAATAAGTAAAAAAATATTATACTTTACTTTGGATACTTACTAAGACAGACTACGTCATAGAAAACAAATATGTATTTAATGTCAATAGTGTTTATTTTGCAATATCAAATATTTCACAAGGAGAATGTATCTGATCGCAATGATAGATCGACAGCGAGTGTAATGGCGCCTTCCTAACAGTGGGTTTTGCTACCTAGAATAGATCGTGATCTATTTTAGTTCCACGTGTTTGGTTTCGCGAAATGCGTGTGAGCACCATGTGTTACAAACTATACATTTATTTTTGAATCGCTTTTTGTATTCGTACAATAGAAATGTGAAATTCAGAGCTGTTAATAATCTAACTCATGACAGAAATATAAAGTGTAAACTTGGAACTGTTTACCCCATCGTCAGCGAAACAGAAAAGCTGACGGTCCAGATGGAATACTAACTGCTTTAAAACAAATAATACGGACTAAGGAAATTTACACAAAGGTTATATCAAAATTAATTTAATTTTCTTGACGAATTAATTAAATCTCTATAGTAAAGTAATAATGTTATGTAATAAACACATGGTTTTCTATTAATGCTATAATATTTTGACGTGTCATTAATCACGTCTCGGCGTACTGTATGGTGATTCTAAATTCATCAAACGATGAAGAAACAGTATTGATGTTAATTAATGCGGTAGTCCAGGACTTTGTGCAACTTGTTTATCGGTTGCATAATTAATTTGTGACCGTCCAGCATCCGGCCAACTCGGACAACCTTCCTGCTGACATAAAAATAACTTCGGATCCCTCCGCATAACTATGTTATAAACAGTATTATTTAACTATACAATTTTACACATTTTTTATGTTAAAAAAACGAGAATTGTTAGATACTCCAAACTCTTTAAGCCAGATAATCTAAAAGGTTTTGGAGAATATTGCAATATCAAGGATAAAAATATGTTTCTTTAACCATACGTGCACGAAGAATATTATAACAGCAGAAGATATTTTGCACTTTTGAAATATTTGTTTTACATTTTTTACACTATTATAAATATAATAATAGCATCAACAAATCGTACACGTTATTAGGACAATCAGCGAGTATCCGGTAATAAACATACGAGATACTTTTCAAGTTCACCTTACTGGGTCAAACAATTTGAGCAAATCAACTCAACTAGGCCACATTATATGATGGAGCGAGTGAGGTGTGATTAGAATAAGAGCTTTCTGTAGCTGGCCACGGACGAACGTTGGTGCGACGCGCGACAAATAGCCAACGTTTGTCAAAGTTCACGCGTCCCGTTCCTGTATTTCTACACATTTATTTTGTGGTTTTGAGCGGTGGCACTTCGTTGCCGTCATCTTTGCCAGTTCGTGGCCAAACCGTTATATTATACTAGCGTATTCACGGAGTTGTAATAATAAAGAAATTTATTTTAAATATAAGGAAGTTAGATAGCCAATAATATTTATGGTGTATTTATGTCTGTTCGGATTTAACATTATAAATTTTGATATATTAATGTGTCTTTCAAGTTATTTTATATTTAGGTCTTCAGTATTTAGTCTTCATTATATCAATATAACGAAAAAAAATAGATATTAAAGTTTAAAAAATGATGAACTGCATGAAGTAGGTTCACAAGGTTTAACAATGATCAGTTTTCCATATAACAAGTCTATTATAAAATGCATGAGGTACCACAAATTCATATACAATTCATATGCAATTCGTCGAACGCAAATAGTTTTAGTAACATGAATATTAATTAGGAGACGTGTACTTTATGGATACAAGACCCAATCAAGCAGTCGATGGGTCTTTTGTATTCCATGTCTTGTTATCATATAGAATAACTAGGAAGTACGCAAACAGACGGCGTTACGTGCCCACGCCTTTTCAAAGCACGTTATAATTGATTTAATTATTTTTCCACATATAGAAAACAAATATTCGCAACACGCAACACGTTTTACGTTAATTATATAGTTTGGCGCCCTCTGAATTAACTTTGTGTGCTGTATACCTTTTGTAAATATGAAACAAAAGTATACACGACCTATAACAAGTAAAGCTATTTTTATGTGACCTTTAATATCGTGTTAAGTAAAAATAACTTGGCCAACAGCATATAAGGTCATATATATTGTAGAGTACATTATTTTAAGACGAAAAACTCATAAAAATACAATTACAGTGAATTTAAGTTTTATAAATTACTCATTTTGACATACATACTTATCTACTTGAACATAACACTTTATAATAAAATACTTAAACAATAGATATAGAATAACAGTGTGAGTTTGGAATAAAATTAATATCAATAAAAAGTATTTTGTATTTTCACGCTCTAATGCCACTACTACTTTTATAACACAAATTCGTCGTGAAGGCAGCATCACACTTTAGTCAGAAATACCCTCACGCACGCGCCATATTCGAACCAAATTACAAAATGCTCAAAAAATCAGAAAAGTTAAATCGGGATGTTTGGTGCATATATTCGTTATGGGTGATTTTTTGATACAAAATTAGCAGAGGTAAATAAAAGTATACAGTTTCATTTATTAATGAAATATCAAAATGAACCTGTATACTTACCTATAAAAAATACTAATAAAATCTTGTGTAGGTACCTATGCTATATAAACTACAGGTGAACATCCTTGATCCTACTCCTTCCCGCGAACTAATAGGGTCAGGTTGTTGGATGTCCGTCCTAAATTGAGATGTCTCTATGACATCATTCCTCCTACATTCTGTTAGTGCGTTACGTATTCCATTACATGATTCAGCCATTTTAGCGTGTACATTAGCATTACCATCAATTTCTTAGCCCGCTATTTTTTGTTAGCGGTATTAACGAGTTAACTTTGTGATAAAAAATATGTTCATGGTGAGCAATTTGTATTATCAAAATAAAGTTGCTTTTAAAGATATTTATTGGTCAATTAGATTAACTAGGTGTGTATTATAAGCTGATATTACAAAAAACATACAAAATATCAATCACAATACGGTATAAAAAATGCGTCAACTAAGCACTTTCGAAAGTGGATTGGCACAACATTTACTCGGTCATTGTGACACAAACGCTTTACAGTTAAAATTTCAGGACGCTATGATTTGAATTGCTATCGTCGCCGGCGCGTGTTGTAATGCGAATTGTGAGTAAGGTACTGGGTCATTTGACTACAATTAATAATTTGGAATGGTCACGCGACGTATTCGTCTTCCTATTCAGGCACGTCACGTCCGGTAAACATTGGCTACAAATAGAGGTCACTATGCTATCTACTCATGCATTATAATAACCAACTTTAATGAAGCATCAGGTTAACTTTTATCGATCGTATTGCCTTTATTTACTCGACAGTTGTTAAAGCCGTTAGAACATTAAACTCTCGTTAATTCTAAATGAATAACAAATAGAGCCCAGTCCACCAGCTACATACGGCCTTTTCACAAAAAACTTGCAGTTTAAAATGATGTGGTATCGAAATAACTTGCTGATAAAGACTACAAAATGTTTCACTTAACCTTCTTATCGGCGCTTACGATTTTTTGCTACATTTTCTGTCACGATGTTGGCTCCTCGACTGCAAATGACTTAGCAATATCTACTTAGTGTCTCGAACGTACTCGTCGTTTATGATGCCATATTGTGTCGAACGAAAGTATTACTTATGCTTCAAAAAGATTTTTTGTTCATCTCGAGATTTCTTTATAGACACGCGCAAAAATGTATTAACTTATGCTAGGTACAATAGTTTGAGTTGGAAAGTCATTTCACAGTGATGTAGTAGTACTAACTCGTAGCAAATAAACAGAGTAAAAGTGACCGAAGCCAGAACACGCAGACAAAGCGCTAGCGTGGTCAAGTTTGGCAATTCGGAGGCAACGGGCCGAGTCGGCCATATCTCCACCTCGCCGCATTGCGACCAACCATTGTTGCGCTCACCCAAACACCATTATGCAAAATAAATAGCTTTTAGCGTAAGTAATGACTCTGGTAATTATAACATTACCCCGGGAAATAACGTTTAGAGAATATAGTGTTACTTGGCACAGTTCACCGCATTGCACCGCGAATTAAACAAGGTGAAATGGATTATTATAGTACTAAATGCTATTAATATTTCCTAATTTTGGGTCCGAGACGCAACGCCACAAATTGCGAGAATGTCGAGATTGCCAAGGGACACGCTGTCGGGGAAATGTGAAAAGTTACCAACTTAGGCGTTATTTGAAAACTATTTGTCGCATCTGCTTTGACGACGTGCCAAATGGAAAAATTGGAGTTACGAGATATTGATTGATGAATTGCCCTTACGACGTACTCACTGATAACTTTTTGAAACAGTATCGTTAGGCGTGATGAAAAAACATTGCGTTCATAGATTTTTGGAAGGATTTTGAATAGTGAAAACTTAATTGTTTTCGCATGTCCCACTTGTCAACCTAGGAGACATAAGAAACGCTGGGTTCACGGCAGATTGGTGTCTTTAGAAGGCTTCAATTCCATAGTTACACCATAGCCCTGTGACACAACTAAAGATTACTGTGGGGCGGATGTAGGGCCAGCGGCGGTGTGTTGTTCATCTAGGTCCTTAATTTTTCCGACTTGATTTATCTTTCTTACAATTGTAGCGATAAACACGTTTTCTTGTCGAAAATAATAAAAAAAGTTTACGTAACTGACATAAACGATGTAAGATGCTAACGTAATACATTAAAGTCACACGGTGTTCAATATTTTTTACTTCAAATCTTTATCAGCTGTGAACACTTTGCGCCTCAAAGTACGAGAGAGCTGATAAGCTAAGATTGGTTTTACGGTTATGTTGAAGTGTCAAGCGATATATTTTTTTACGAATGTACGGTAACCAGTTGTGAGCAAGTCCTCATAGTAATTTTAAAACATTAATAATAATCACGATAAACTAGAAACGAATCATTTTGAACTTCTAATGACTGCCACAGAATTGCAATCGCATTAAACACAATAAATGTAATTAAATAATAAGAATGTTTTAAATTAATAAGATATAATATAAGAATTCATATTTCATTTTGGGTAACCTTCTTTATTACTTTAGGCCGCATTTAGTCTGAAATGTGGTACTTGAAATGTAGTCAAATATAATAACACCTATATTGCCAATTCCTACATCCCCACAATTCATTTATATGATCAGGCATACTAATTAACCGAGATCAAAGCATCAAGAGATTATCATTTCGCCTTATATTTTTTAGTTTTTTTTATAAATAAAACATTAATATGTTTGTTACCTTAGAACTAAGTTATTTATAAACCGATTTGGAAAAATATTTCTTTATTTTAAATAACATGCTATATTTATACTACATCATATTTATTTACTAGTAGTCGTCCAGTGGTCGCAATTCGACTGTCGAATTTTATATATTTGTAACACCTATAGATCAATTTTATTTTTACTCATTTATATGAACTTTAAAAATGCTTAATCCCAAAATTCTGCGCCTGCGCAATGTGCTTAAAAAGAGGTACAACGTTTTCTTTTAAGGTATTATTTAGGTTATGTGACGTAAAATACATACGGTGTATTCAATAGTTGCAAATGGTACTCAGACTTAGCTGTGCTTGTATCTAATGCCCTAACGTTCATAGTAAATAGATTATGATATTTAGTATCCAAATAAATAAAAATTCAATTACATTCAAATAATAGATCTATAACTGGCATTAAATTTATACTATTAGTTGAATTTGTAATATGTTAAGATACTGAAAGTCTATAAATCAATTTTAAACGATATTATTAAAGCAAGACATTGGAACGGAACAAACCAGACTGGCATTTCTTCCTTTATCATTGCGAGGTATACTAAAAAGTTAAAACGAAAAAGGCATTGCATTGCCAAGTTGCGCCTGTCAGCCTACCTCAGGACACAATTATTTATGTCTTGTGGATATTTTTCCTTGGGTAAAGCTCGTATTAAATCTTATTAATGATGTCTAAAATATGTAATAGGAGAACTTTATTCATAAACTAGCTTCCGCTCGCAGCTTCGCCCGCGTGGATTTCGGACTTCAAAAATGGAGGAGGGGCTCAATTTGTCGGGATGTTTTTTTAATGTATGGTGGTATGCAGGTGGTCCGATTGTCTGGTCAGGGTCTGATGATGGGATCCTGGTGAAATCGAAGGAAGCTTATAGCATGATTCAGTATTCACGCGTGATGGCTTATTATTAGCGTATTTCATGTATAACTTTGGTGTTTCTATACCGATTTCTATGATCCTTTTTTATGGAATATTTAATAATGTTTACTTTTTTAATTAGGGATGACTGAGAGTGTTATAAACGTAAGAGTAGACAAATATAATGAGAAAGCTTCGAACTGCTAAGCTATCGGGAGTTACACGTGTTATTGTGAGTCAATCATAAAAGATAGACATATGCTGTCGTGGGATATTTTTTACATAATTTTAAGGAGAACATTTCCGTCATACATGATTTCTGCGTAGCTTTAACCATTAAGGTTGCACACGCCAGGGAAGCTTAAAAAATGGAGTAACTTCTCCCGTTTTCCCAACATTTCCCTTCACTGCTCTGCTCCTATCAATTGTAGCGTGATGAAAAGTATACTATAACCAGCACAGGAGTATGACAAATAATTGTACCAAGTTTCGTTAAAATCCGTCGAGTAGTTTTTGTTTCTATAACGGTTATACAGACAGACAGACAAAAAATTTACTAATTGCATTTTTGGCATCAGTATCGATCCCTAATCACCCCCTGATAGTTATTTTGGAAATATATTTCATGTACAGAATTGACCTCTACAGATTTATTATAAGTATAGATTATGGAAGTATGTCATAAAACTCATAAAATTTCACAATAAATGTAATTAAATCATGTAATTTCTTTCACAATAAATGTAATTAAATAATAAGAATGTTTTAAATTAATAAGATATAATATAAGAATTCATATTTCATTTTGGGTAACCTTCTTTATTACTTTAGGCCGCATTTAGTCTGAAATGTGGTACTTGAAATGTAGTCAAATATAATAACACCTATATTGCCAATTCCTACATCCCCACAATTCATTTATATGATCAGGCATACTAATTAACCGAGATCAAAGCATCAAGAGATTATCATTTCGCCTTATATTTTTTAGTTTTTTTATAAATAAAACATTAATATGTTTGTTACCTTAGAACTAAGTTATTTATAAACCGATTTGGAAAAATATTTCTTTATTTTAAATAACATGCTTTCATATTGGTCCCATATAAATATTTTTTTAAATTAACTCCAAAATGATCAACCAGTATATAGATTATGACCATTGATTATATTTGTTTTTCTATTGATAAATGATACGCGAAGACGTATATTGCAAACGCATTCATAACAATTTATAATTCATTGCAGCAAAGATCGCGGTAGTACGTACGAAAGCCGCTTTCTCTTTGCAAAAAGGGATACAAAATCTTTCCTGACATTGCATAATGACAATATTGCCAAATTTGCAGTAATGATGTAGCAAATTATCATTTTACTTTTATGACTGTAAAATTTTATAATTACATCACTTCAACAGACACATAAATCCAAAGTATGAACTGGATTATTATATGTCAAAATTAACTACAGACCACTTTACTGTTGTTACGTAAAACAGAAGTTACATCCTACAAGATTACGTTATGTTCTTAATGTCGGACCAATCAATTATTTATAAGCCTCCTCTAAAGATTTTTTAAGTCAACTCTCAAAAAAAGGTCTGCATCCAACTTGTGCCTGCGACCTTTATCCTTAAAAGATGACTATGTTCAGGAGTGGAATTCATGGGGCTGACGATGCGGAATCAATTTAACTTGCAGGTTTACACAAAAATGCAATAACTAACAATCCGGGAATTAATGCCTAGTTAGTGCCTATGATGCAAGAGGATGAAGAGGAGTGGAAGAGAATCCGAAAATTAATGCCTGCAGTTAGTGCCTTTGTTGCATGAGGATGAAGGGAGAGGAAGAGATCTTGAAACGTTCAATCAAACGTTGTATGTCTCATTTAGGTAAGGTATACGTCAATTTCCCTTGTGAAATAAATGTTTCCTGGACCCCGACTGTTGACAATACCAACTGAAGGTCTGCTTTTAGTTGTGTGATGCCTGATTAATCAATAAATATGTCCATTGGTAATAAATGATTTAACGGAGACCCATACGGTACCGGAGAAATATAAGATATTGTTAGGTAAAGATTAAACAACCGACTGATAAATTATAATACCTTTTAACGATTGTCTCTTTGTACCTGTCCTGGGGCCGTAACCAAGACGCCTTTCTACAATCGTTATTGAAACCCAAGAAATCTTAATTTATTTCAAATTATAAATTCATGTAAAAAAGCCTTTAATTGAACAATGACATCCAAACTGGTTATGCGATTTCACGCAATATTGGCGTTGTAAATTAAATATAATTGTGTTACCGACGCATGATATCAGTGCCGAGTGAAAGTCTAACCTGTTTATTCGCTTTATTTGCTTTTAATATAACGAAATCAACAAGCGTCTCAAGCCCGGCGTCGACTAGACGCGCCGAGTCGAATGGAATCGAAACGCATTAATTCGCCTGCTTTACATTTACTATAAAACTGCGTCCATTAGGAACACGTCGAAGCTCGCCGAGCCGAAACACATACAAATGAAATGCGATTAGATTTTGCTAAAATCGGCACCGGACATTATTCTACTAAGTAATAAACCGCCCGTTTACTGTTTTTGCTTAACCCCTAATATTTGCTCTTTACCAGATGTTCTTTTGAGCAGCGCACCCTAATATTAGATACAAGTGCTGTTAGAATGGGATTTCGAATAAAAGGGATGTTACACGTATCTTTAAAAATGATTATTGATTTTATGCAAACAAAATTTTATGTAAATGTGACGCCACCAAAAGTAAGTGTGCACAACGTAACGCGAATATTTAGTTAATTGTATTAAATCCTAGTTTATCTTACTAATGTATTATTTTTAACACAGCTGCTTGAAAGTCGTAATATTAATTAAAGTACTTTTGATTTGCGTACCTATGCTTTACTTATATAGTTTAAACAAACCGGTGGCTACATAGAGAATAAATTACAATGAGTGGCTACTGTTACTATGAACCGAGAGCGCACCATCTTACAACACTGTTTGTATAAAGTGTATCAAAACATTGTACCCGCAGACGTAAGAACAATTTAAATTTAATGCTACTGCTAACAAAGACGTAACCAGAGGTGTTTTTGTAAGTCGAATAGAAACAAGTCATAGAATTGAGGTTTAAAATAACTCAGTATGGTGGGATCGAATTGTTTAACAGTTTGACGTAATATATTTTTTTTTATCTAAGCTGGCGATTTTGCCGAGATTTACGACTTTTATGGCCGATTATACGCTGCACATGTTGCTTTTACCCATCAAGGTGATCATGATCAAGGTGATGGATGAGATCATGTTGATCCAAGACAACTTAAAAATGGAAAACCCGCGGTACACTCGAAGTCCTGAAAATGGAAGGATCTCCTGACATATGTATAGGAACTAACGAAGTTTTTTAAAATCGTTTATCAATGCGGGAGAACTTCAAGAATATAGAGCAGGGGTTTAGTGGTTCTTTTATTTAATAAGGGAGACCTATTTCACTCCTGAGTCACTTCTATGTGTTGTTTTCTGGGTTGTTTTATCCACATCCATCAAGCTAGGCAGAGGTGAGACATCATATCCCCGAAACCGTTCTTAAGCCAGCTGCAGAATTTCGAAATCGCCGTAGTCAACAAGGTCTTAAAAGGAGACCACGAGTGAAGTGAACCTAATAAGTGGAGTGACGATTTGCGTAAGATACTGTTTATTGGTATTGACAAGCCGAAGATAGAGAAAAAGGAGATATCCAGCAATGTATTGCTAAACGCCAACGATGACAATGATGTTAGTAGAAAAAGTATTTTCCCCGAATACTGTTTACATAAATGATACATTTTATTCAAGTATGAACATAAACGTGGTTAGTTCTTACACATCTAAAACAAGTATAGAAAGTAGAGATTGAGAAAGAAATAGAAGTTATAGATTTTGTGGAAAGTATTAGAAATATAAGAATGTAATAAGTGGAGAAGTAAAGACGTGTTGCGAGTATGACATAGAATCAAAAATAAAGATAGTGCATACAACAATTATTAAATTTCTCAGAATTTACAATTTGCATGGTTACGGGTAATTATTTTTCAAATGCAGGGGCATCATCATACAGAAAGATATAAGACTGTAAAATATAAACATATTTAACCGTATAAAAATAACAACGCGGTTTAATTGCATGATATAAAGAACAAAAATTGGTGTTCTCGTACTCTGTTGTTTATACTGCAAGCAATTACTAGCGGTTGATTTATGCTTTGGCCACATAGTCGAGTGGACAGGCTATGGCATAACCGTGCATCGTCCAGAAAAAAGAAATCGATCCATACAATTATTTAAACGTCGCACAACGTCACACGTGTAGAAGTCCATTAACATTGTTTGTATAAAATTGCGACACAATATCGACGGTTGTTTTTTTCGACAATAAATTTCATACATATTAAAAATCAGCACTTTTTTCTATGTTTTTTTTTTTAAATAGTTATAATTTTTCGAAAAAAATGTCGCTTAAGTGAATTAGCCTTTTAACCGTCGATATGACAAATACCATATTACGGTTTGGTATTTACTATCGCTCAATTAGTTGATAGGTCTTAATGTGACAATACCCTTGTTCTACTTCACGAAGATGGTACAGAATATGATTTATCGTAATGCTTACCTTCTTAAGTCAGGATTATCCACAAGTGGAAGTAATTTATTGTAGAGCGCGGCGTGATAAGCGATGCACCTGCATTTGTAATTTATACCGTATATCAGATAACGAATTAACGGGAGGAAATAATCACTCTATAATCTCCTCTTGTAATATGTATATAAATAAGAAAATTTATTGTAATTTTTACGTAAAAATAAACTTTTTTAACCTAGTGTGTATTTGTTGCGATTTTTTTTGCATCGTCTGAATGCTGAAAACAAATACGATTTGTTTTTTAAAATAATATTACGCTACCATATTTTAGTTTTAACGCCGGGAAGTCGTCGTGATTTTTGTTGCGTGCGAATCTGCGGTCAAATATTAATAATATAAATACCATAAATAAAATGTAATACCGTATCGAATATTTAACAAAACTGTAATTTTCAACACTTTCTTTTCTGTCTAAAATATTCATTTCTGATATTCGAGAGCTTTTAATAGACTGCAATGTAACAAAAAAACTTTAAGAAATCTTTTCGTGTGCGGTCATGCGTATTTTTTATAAAGCAGACTTTTGAGTTATTTGGAATATTCATATCATTATATTTGAGCGGTACGACACATCAAATAATATATTCTGAATAAAATATTATTTTCATACACGTGCCACGTCGCATAATACTCGCATTTATTCCATACACATAAAATAATGTAATATCGTGATTTTTGCACATTGATATCCGTTGATTAAATCACTGTCTGGTATTAAGGTTGGCGCACATTTATCGCCCTTCGACCTTGTTGCTAATAATACTACATGTTCACGGAAGCTTGAACACATTCTCGTAGAGATCGGCAGGAACAAGTCTACCGTGTGTCACTATTCTTTACTAGGTAATAATTCTTCTCTTATACAGGCCGAGCATTCTTGTTGTATTTTGAAAAAAGAAAAAATGTATACCTCACTTTGTTGCCTGAGATTACTCGTAACCCAAACAAAGTTATTTAGACTCAAATATATTAACCAAATTCGGAAAGTCCATAAAGATTAATGTGCACTGTAACAGAACGTCATTTGGGAAAACTATGTTCCAAGACGATTCTCGCTCGATAAATGTGTGATAACCTTAAATGGAAAACAGAATATTCGAATTTATTTTCCTACTACGTACACAAACTGTATCAATTTATCACTATATTTTACTATTAGTTATTCGAGGCACTTTTCCTGTTTCTACACTTAAACTGCTGGACCGCCGTATATGTCTACGTTGCATATTATTGCAGTGAGTTAGCTTATTGTTCTAACACCCGCTCTGACGTCAAACCACGTCACACGTCACCACACTGTCTATAAAGGGCACGGGGTAGTATGACTCACACGTGGTGGCACAATGAGTATACCACGAATTGTAATTAGTTTTATTTGAGTGGAGTTTCGTGCGATATGAATGTTCTATTAACATGCGTCATAACTGTATCCTGTGTGAGCATCGAAAGGAAACTTGCACTTATTTTGTTTTGGCTCAACATTGTTTCAAAAAGGTTTCAATATATATTTAAATTAGACTACGATAAGTGAAGTAAAACGGATTCTGGATCACAAACTCGTTTAAAATTTTAAGAGATTGATGTAAAACATTACTTATTTGCGATGTAGGGCTTCGTATTATCGAAAAAATGTAAAATTTATGATTCGTTAGTTTGTGAGTTAGATAGATACTCAATTTATTAAGTAAAGTATGACTATCAATCCACATTCCACATCAAACATATATAACGAGCACTTACTAATAACTTATACCAGCTTATTTAAGTATAAGTTTTTGGGCATCTGTTCAAAGGGGCCTCAGTAAAAAAGTACATTAAGGACAATAGAGATATATAAACATAATACACCATGTTATATATAGGCCAATAGACTTATGTCTACAATTATAATAGCCATACGACAATCATCAATTACTTGAATATAACTAGCCAAATTACAATAATTACGTCTCTTCAAAATGCAAATGTCCATAGATAAGTGTCGATGGTTGGAAACTCCCACGTTCTTAAAAGCCGACCGGACCGCTCGATTATTGTCTTTTAACCATTAACTAAAAATTGGGTTTATAGAAAACCAGTGGCGGCACAACTGTTAACTAAATTTCAATAGTCGTGGCCGATTATATAGCGATATTTTATCGTCACGACTCGTTTCTGGGTAGTTAAGTTGGAAATCGAAACAAAGTTACGGTTAGAAATCATAGACGAATTATAATATTATGGAAATGACAACGTAGTCAAATGTTTTGAGTAATAAAGTTCGTAATTCTGACTAACATAGAGCCTCAAGTTCTTAAAGCATGAAATATGGCAAAAGGGTTAAGGATACGTAACGTGGTTTAGCACTGAGATAGAATTTTTCAACTACAATATGGAAAAATAGTCGCCTAAAGCCAGTATATATTATAAATGCGAAAGTTTATGAGGATGGATGTATGTATGTATGTTTGATCCTCTTTCACGAAAAAACTACTGAAAGGATTTGGATGAAACTTTACAGTAATATTGGTTATACATCAGAATAACACATAGGCTACAATTTTAATGATTTGTGTAATTTCGTCATAATATAATGATACATATCAAATCGGAAAAAAATGCTATCTTGGGGTAGGGGGTAAACCGTTGGAGTTAGACAAATATGATGTACCGTAGAATTGTTTGTCTTAAATAGTTTTAAATAAAAGTCCGCGATAGCATATATCCACCTTTCATGTGGAAGCCACTATAACCAAAATAGTGAGCTATAAATATAAGAAAAACGGGTAATTTATTTAGCGGGACTTTTATCCCGGAAAACTCCTTCACGCGGGTAAAGCTGTGAACATAAGTTAGTCTTACATATGTTTAAATTTGAATATGAAAATGTATGTTAGTTTAAGATATTGCCATGTTGAGGTAGCAAGGTCCAATGGAAAGCCAATACAGTACCTAAAACAAAAACTAAAAATATAAAAAGACATAATATATTTTATTGTTGAATGATGTTTACTTTCTCAAAAATATAAATAATTCTTAAATATTTTTTTTATAAATACTGGGGTGATACGTACTCTTTATTAATTAAAATATTATGGTGACCATTCTATAGTTATTATACTCTGTGGGTGTTCTGAACTTCGTTTCAATTTGCAGCGTAACTACCCTGTTTCAAATTCATCTTAAGTACACCATTACATTAAAAGGTAATGTAAATAAACATTAATTACTTCGCCTTGTTATCTTTAGGAGCTAGCTAATAAGTAATAAAATATATATTTTATGTGGATTACCATATTAGAATGAAGTGCCTTTAGTCGTTTTGCTCTACGCAAGTTTCAACAGCAATAATGCTTAGAAAAAAACATAATATGTGACGTGAGACCCAGTCGCAGCTACAGAAATGCGGTTGAGGCTAACTTGGTTCCAATCTTACATAATGTTCCGTTAAGACTCTACATAGGCATATCTATATAACACCATACTTATTTTTATTTATCCTGCAGAATGTTAATCTGTGTGCTTTATTTCTTTCTTATCAATTCAGCTATAAACATCCAAATATCTTTAAACCTTCGGATCTATAATATTAAGAATCAATAAAATAAAACATGATATTTTCTTTTATTATTATATTTAAAGTATAATATAAAATTTGCTATATTATATTTTGCATGACACTAAATGAACAAATTAACTCCTCACATTGTGATGTTAAAATAGTAAGGTTTAATAATAAATTAAGTAAATAATAAACGTTTATTGTGATCGTTTATAAACGCCGCGCAATTTGCATCGCGAGCCTACAAAATATAATTTTATTATGATAATCCCAATATATTTCTGCCGATAAACAGCTAATTTAAAATCAAGTGTTCGCTGCCGACAATCTCTCTCGTTCTTTGGTAATTCAGTGTCACCCTGAGAGCGGGCACTTGCTTTATCGCCAACTCTCAATGGTTTCCAAACGGCAGAATGCTTCGTAAGTTTCATATTTTATAGCTGAAACGACCCAGCCGGTCAACCGAGTGCGTTATTTGAAGATTTTAAAGTAGCTATTGCGTTTTATATGAAACATACTTCACTGTTCGATCATTTTAATTATGTACTAAACTTTTATCTATTTCAGTAAACGCAATATACGTGTCTAATATTGGTGTGTGTTGATTGAATACGAAAGTTACATACGAATACATAAAGATGAAATCTTCCAACTTCCATGTTTTGCCAGAGGGCAATATCATAGGTTTAGCTTTATATGGGGCAGAGTAAATAAAGTTATTTTTTGCTGTGCCACCCGCGGTCTCCCACTCCATCTGATTCGTCGTTTATAGCTGGGATAGTGCGAAAAGAATCGTAAAATCTCGATAAAAACGTTTTTATCACATCCACACTTCAGCGATTGCTTTCCTTTTTCGTTTTCTAATTCTGTTACGATTACATAATCGAGTGTTGTTCCAATAAGGGTTCTGTATCTGATGAATTTGCAAATCATTTTCAATAGTTTGAGCGTAGGACGGATCAAACAATATTTTACAGTAATAAAACCCATTAAAGATAATTTATATCGGCCATTCTGAAAGATAATTCGTCCGTGAACGCTCCCGAAGGCATCCCAAGTCACGATGCGATCTCGCTCGACTCCAAGGGGAGCTCGCTAACCTCGTTACTTAACGATACGACGCTGTCTGGATTTTGCAAGCAAGCAATCGCTCGGTAATTCATTATCTGCATTGCAACTGGCGCGGCTGCGGCGGCGCGCGGTGGCCGGCGGCGGCCATGTCGCGGCGAGCGGCGGCAAGCGACCACCAGCCGATCATTTGTGCACTCGTGATTACGCGAACGCTCAATGAAAACCGATTTCCTCTCATACACTCTCATCGGATGCTAGTTTCTGAACGCGTTATGGCGCTAACTACCGCATTTATAAATTCTGCTTCCCGCGCAATTACATCCAGCGCTATTTACAACTTCCGTAATTTGTTACGAGCTGACTACAATAGTGAATAGCGATCCTGGGTATAGGTATTAACGTTCTCGTAAATGTTCTCAATTCGAGTAAAGACTGGTACAAAATAAAAATAATCTGCTGGTAGAGTTAAGATTTTCAATTACGTAATATGCTTAAAATTTAAGCAATATAAAATTTTGCTTGCCAATTTAAATTTGGATAGAAAATGTTTATTAATCCCAGTTACTAAAAATCAAAAACATCTTAACTGTGTATTCGCTTCATAGATGACATAGCTCCATCAATTTACAAGCATATTCTCAATTCTGTACATGTACTATTACATTTACGTCTATTCATCTATGCTTAGTAATATTATGTACGTTGGTAGTGTACGATTGACTTCCATACAACATATTTTTAAGTGCGTTCACACTAACCGAGCAAAAGTCAGGGGTTGAAATGCAGTCGCGTCACAGGGCGGCGCGGGCGGCGGCGGTGCGCGACGTGTCAATGCAACTGATTGCGAACCGGCGACTTGCACCGCGGACTGAATCAACCGACACACACAATGCGTCATTTGCATACACATACTCTTATATACGTTATTCACAATTTTATCAATGATTAAACACGCTTTATTTTTACATCCTGACTATCCGACACATGAACCGCATCCTAATCATTTATTGGATGTTGGAAGAAAATCTATTTTTTTGTCTTCAACAAAATGTTTGCGTGCTTTATTGTTATCGTGTATGTTGCTCTTTGATCCAATACCCCTCTGTTAATTGAAGCAAACACCGTAGCACTTAACTTAGTCCCTATCGCTGATTGTGTTTGCACCCTACACAAAACAAGTATACGTATAATACAACTGTAAAATCATATAACATCATAACGGACAGTATTTTAGCTGATACACATAGTTATTAAGTTCAATAAGATACACGTCTTGTACATGCGGATTACGTAAAGGATTTTTTATTATTACTATTTTATATATCTACACATAATCGAATTTCTACCCTCAACATTCTTATATCAGTGACATCGCTGTGGCAGCGTACCTGCATGTCAAATAAAACGTCCAAAAACTCGTGCTGGTACATTCATAACAAAATATGAACGTAGAGGCTAAAGATATTAAAATATCTTTTGCCGACCTGTGACTCCTCTTCGGTGAATGCTGGTTTCTAGTGACGCAACTTATTTTCGATTGTCTCGAAAAAATCCGAACTATCAAATGCTATATATATTATATATCTGTTTTATATAATAATTTTAATATCCGTCTACAAATACAACTAAAAACCAAATAATAATCGCTAAAAAGTGCTGTCGCTCACATACACTTATAAATAGTGTGTCGGGTGACAATTGTTTGTAATTTACTGATTTGCGAGTGTCGTCTGATGTCTCATTATTTGCTGCCGGCATGACGCGACGCGCCAGCCCGCTGACCAAGAGACTCCAATTGGAATTTCAACCAACTGAACGTTGACTCAGTTGAAATCACTGTACTCGAAAATAAATAAAAAATAAATGAGCCCTTAATTGGAAAAGTTCAATTTGGTTTATTTGTAAAACCCTTTAAAGATGAGAATAAGGATTTCTCTCGCTGCCATTAATAAAGCGAGGTTGATAATTTCTGGAATAATAATTTTATTATTATAAGTGTGTTACGGCTTGTTATTTCTATAATAGTTGCGTACAGAATTTGTGCTAGTTACGTAAAGTGGAATACCGTCACGCCTTTTTTCACGAAGGTGAAATTGTTGCGTGGAAATACGCCATATTAATATAGTTTTCTTTGATCCTGAGAGTAAAGTTTGGAATTGACTGAGTAACATTCTGCTCAGCTTAGAGTTTAGATAACTTATGTTCACATAAATATATTATTAAGTGGAGAGTGGAAATCCGGCCTAATGTAGGGTCTTAGCAACGCTACAAAAGTATTTCTCGAACACGTGCCGACGAATCTCTCTTAAAATATGCTCTTATAGTGTGTTAAGAGTTTAGATATTTTTGATTTCATGAAGGATACTAATAATATTAAAATATCTATTAGTAATATCTGCTACAGAGATTCTGGAGTTGAATTTAACCATAGGGCTCTACTTACACAAGTGTTCAGGCACATCTTCATATTAATATTCAATTTTAAGATGCGCATAATTGTTCCACCTATCACTTTTAAATCCAAACTCACAAACTTTACCTCTTTTATAATTTTGGTATAGATATAAAAAATAACGACGCAAGCGAAACATAGGAAGCTATTATGTTGTGAGGTTACCGTGTTAATTGATACTAAAATAACTAAATTGTTTAGTTTCAAATATCCGGTTGCACGGCCTATTTAACTATTCGAATAGGTGATTAAAAATAAATAATATTAATGAAATATAATGAAATGCAAATATTGTCAATGGTTTCTCTTGCATTTGCATAGCTAAACCATAGTCGATTATAACTATATTATTTATAGACCATGTCCATATTTACGGCATACTCTTACCTTTATTTTGATAACATGATTGAGCTATCTCTACTTACAGTTAACCAAACGAAACAATCGAATATAAGACGAAATCGATATTATATATTTCAAGGAAAGGAAATGTTAAAAAAAGGAATTACTAGCAATGTTATTATAGATTGGGCAAGTAACAATAGTAAAGAGGGATAGAGCAGCTATAAGCCTGCATACTTCATCTTATTACTTGGATAACAGTGAAGTGGGAGAATAGAGACGCTATAAGCCCGCCAGTGGTATGCCATATATTACTGCATGCTTGATATTATTTATTGGACAAAAGTGGACAAGAACAGACACTTACTGGCCATTGGCTGCGTTTTGTTCTCAGTGCCACCCAATTGCGTGATCATATCTCAGAAACACAATAAAGAAGAGCCCTTACTGTGACATTCATTGACATTTATTGTCATATTAGCATGGCGTGCGTTATATCTTTTATTGAGTTCGTTCCATCCATATATCTATATTATAAACAAGGAATTTACGTACTAAGTTATATGATATTATAGATAAATAGCTTTCCTTCGTTCCTCTGCCAAGTGATTTTCACTCCATTATCCATAAACTCACAGTAGCAGAATAAATTAGGAGAGATGTTTGATTCTACGGCAAGCCCATTAGACATACAAGACATACCAACAAGCTTAAATTTCTGGTGCCTTCATATTAAACAATCCAACCTTCGGCCGAAACATAATATCATTTCAAAAATGTTTACAGTACCTTTACCATCTCTATCGAAAACAATTTAATATCACACACATGCCAGATGCTTTGAATTTTTATGACGCTATTCTATAATTCTACGAAATTATATTTTAGTATTATGTTTTTATGTGGAGTAAATCTCAAGGTGGAAAACACTGATGAAACACTGCGTAGGTGTTCTGTTTATGCGAAGAAGGCACTTCAATCAGCTTAATGTCAGGTTATGCAAAACGAAGGAAATGTGAGCTGGGTGGCCACCGACTACAATATAATCATCGATCACGGACGATGACTCGTAATTTGCGTATCATTCATTGCAAACTCCGTTAGGAATTATGAGTTTGCAACATTTCAGCCCTTGTACAACGGATTATTAATGATTACTGTACAAATTATGTAATATTGTATACGTATAACGAAAATTATGGAATTATAAAATAAATTAACAAAATACGTATATAATTCTGAGATTAATTACTTTTAAGCACTCGAGAAGTTTAAACTTAGTTGTGTTTTGTTTATCGGGCGTTGTACCTATTGCATAATGGAAACAAACAATTATAAAGATTATACAATGAACACAATGTTATCATTACGTTCGTTGAACTATGTACTTGAAATGTGTAGAAATTCGGATTTCGATAACTCTGCTAGGAAAACCTTTCGTCCGAACATGAGAACAACTTCCCTTTTGGGATGGCAGCGAATTTCGGAAACGGAAGTACGGAACTCAAGACAATCTCAAAAACATATAGGTCGACCCTTAAAAACCTCAAATTAAACTTAATTTGATCTTACTTTTTTAGTTTTATACTTCTTACGTTACATTATTTATCACTCTTCCTTACTAAATCCATTTTGAATTAGTAGAGTTACTTTGTTCAAATTTATTTCTTTATAAAGTTTTTTACTCCGTGGATCCTCTCTAAAACAAAGTCTAGATCCCCCAATTTTGATAATAAAGACATTCAAGGTTCCAAATGGGCATATAATTATGTGCACATGGAAAAATATCTAAATGCGTCACTCGTGTGTCGGGTAATGAATATATAATAAGATTAGAGGAGGTAACTACATATTATAATAATTATTAAAACATAATTTTAACCTAAACATATTTAAAGAGAAAATTAAACATAACGGCCATTTGTTTCAGCATAACTACAATACTTAAACAAAATTAGTTTCGACTAACTGTTATTACACGTATTACAGTAACTGAAATGCCCATTTGAGCGCATGGAGTTAACTGGATTGTACCGTACACTTGTGTAAATAATACCCTTTTTACAGTGAAATTGTTCTCTAAACGCGTTTTGAATACTTCAAAGAGGTCATAGTGTTTAGTGTTCGTTATGGCCGACAAAGCAGACACGTGCGTTTATTCAAAAGTTAACGTTTTAATGCGAAATCTACGGCTCAGAGACTAAACAATTATCATTTCGTTCTAAATATGAAAAATCAATAGTGGCGTTCGATGCAGCGGGCGCTGGTGTGTGTTGATAAGTCGCTTGTTCAGCCTCATGCGGTGTTATAATGCTATTATTTATTGCACTTCATATGTGATGAAAGAAATAAAGATAAAACAAAATCATGAACTTTTTAAAAGTGGAAAATATTTATTACATTAAATTTATTTTTGTACACTTTACATACAGAGAAGTCTATAAGCGGACTTAATGCTAGAGGCATTTAAGTCTTTTATTTCTTAAATTCAATAATATGAATCTTAATCAAGCTTGTTGTCCCACTGCTAGCTATTCCTCTTTTCTGATTGGGTGTGTATGCCATCAAATTGGCTTAATATGGACCTAAATGTGAACAATGCATGCCAGCAGTTTACATTCACGCTTAGGTGTAATCCTAATGCGAGAAACGAATCAACAATCTGTACTTAGTCTCTGGCTGCTCACTGCGCCATCGAGTTAATTTTACAAAAGCTACTCTTAATCTGCAAAGTTTTAGTTAGAAAGGTTTTAAGTAGCCGCTAGGGGCATGCGTGACACTCGATTTAAATCGCGAACTAAAAATATTTTTAAAGTACTATAACCTGCAGTCGGAATTCTGTAAATTATGCCGTGTTAATTATAACAAAGGCCATGTTATGAAGTAGATTACGCGCCCGTTATCCCTTGCCGAGTAACTGCTCTCGTGTTCGGTACAAATTAGCAAATAATTTTGCTAATGAAAGTGCGGTGGCCCCGCCGCACTCACTAATTTGTACGCAGCCTACCTGACTCTATGTTTAATCGGTGGAGTTATGGGGTTAGTACACTGATTCCGCCAATTTAGGGTTTTTAATGTGACCACACGCTTTAACCCTAATGCTGCAAGCTGACCTGGAACAGAAAGGGCGGAACGTTATTTAGTGAAATGTCCAGTTACCCGTGTACACTAACGTAACGGTTTTTTTATAGGCGTTCCGTTACAACGCATGCAACTACGCTTTATGGGACATATTGCGTTATATTTATGTAACCAAATTAGAGACTGGACTTCCTGTGGTTGTCATGATACGTGGCTATATCGTGTGACGATACAACATAGAACCGCAACCCAGCGGTTTAGGTGCAAGGAAAGAATTTTGTGCAAAAGATATTTCTAGAGATCGCTACGCTACACTGGGTTAATAATTTTATATTAAATGCGTTACCTTCGGCTGGTATTAATAATTATAATTGATTTCAACAATATTTATACTATGTCTTATTCTTTGCTAGTATCCACGCTTCACTTCTTGCGATTTTGCATTTGCACTAACTGTGCAATCAAGGCTTGTTAAACTTTCCAGCTTTGACAGGAACATCATATTTTCTATGCCTTGTTAATGGATTTTAAAATTCCACGAAAAAGCTTTTATTAAAACTCATAGCCGCAAATGTTGGCTTGTCAACCCGTAAACCTAATTTATAGCCATAAATTGTACAAAAATTTAGTTCATTTCAGTAATTTGTTATTTCAACAGCATGAATATTTGAATATTTTCGGCGATTTAGCTCTACATCACGCCATATAACTCTTACTTGTAATAGGTTCAATGAATATATAATCACCTCATTAGTCTTCTGGCACCGCATTTAAGCCATGAAACTATGAAATCCTGGGTTAAATTTTCTAGTCAGCGATAGTAAGATATATTTGGAGTTTTCGATTCAAAACAAGCGAGGTACTTGAGGCTGTTTGTTGGATACGACCATAGACTCGCTCCTTATCCAATTATGTAACGGAAATGAGCTCGGCAAATAGAGTGGGGGTTAGTAGCAACCTAGCTTGCTTATTCGGGGATATCGGTGTGCATGAACTTTTTGTTTTGTCAAAATAAGCATTAGAAAACAAATTCAGCTGTTAGATTTGTCCATTTATTATTACACATTCCAAGGCTATTTATTCTAACCCCCTTATTCATAAACGTTTTTTATCTAAGGACGAAGTAAAGCTGTGATAACAACCCTGTTTCTCAGTGCCCAACAGCACTGAGAAATAGGCATAGGGCCGTTGTGATTGGTTATTATTGTTGTATTTCAATATTAGCCAATCACAACGGCCCTACGTCTACGCACTGCGAAGACTGCCATGCCGTCAGCACTGAGAAACAGACTTGTTATCACAGCCTTACTCGGTCGTTAGATAAAAAACGTCTATGAATAAGGGGGTAAGTTTATACAATTCATATATACAAGATATTGTTTATTATTGACATTTAAATGCAACGGTAACAATGATTTTTTTTGTTCTTGTTCTTTGTAATACGCTACCACTACAGGTACGACACTTTTATTCTCTCTCATACATACCAGTAAATAATAGTATAAACGCATTAACTTGTATTTCAATTGTCTATTTAAATTTAAATTTATAAAACAAGATAGTTATAACAAATTTGTAAAATGTTTAATATAATTTTGAGTAAATGTTTCTTTTAAAACAAGAATAATACCAAAACTACGAAAATTGGAAAGTGTGAACACGGCGCAGCACAAGCATAAAGAACTGAGATTTGCACACATTTACTGATTTTGTTTTAAATTTCTTCTGGTATATTAGTTTCGAACATGGTGTGTAAGCGTCGATAAGCGATTACAAAGTTTAATAGCTACACATGAAGCGATGCATTTCAATTTATTTTTGAATAATTTTCTATCGATGAAGATTAAACTTATATACTGGAGTTGAAATTACTAGTATTTCTTATTTTTACTCCACAAAACCAATCCGAATTTAATGGAGTATACTATGAATCCTCATTCAGAAATTCTTAGTTTCAAATCTGGGGACGAATATGGGGTAAATTTTTATTAATATTTAAAGATATTGGTATAATAGAATAGAGAATCTTTATAATAATTTTATAAACCACCGAACTAACATGGGTATAAATATGTCTTTAACCTTGCAAATGAAAAGAAAATATAATCTCACAAAGTGCTAAAATAGGAGTAGAAAGTAAACAGCTCTACAGATTTTATGAATTAAAAATATGAGCGTGCAGCTTCACACGTGTAGGATTTGGGTTTGTGACATGCATAAACAATTGGTGGGTTAAAGTGATATGTTAAAAAATAGCCTCGTCCTATCTAGAGATTCAAGTTTACTTTGCACAAAATTTCATTAAGACTGGTTTGATATAAACTAAAAAAGCATATATAGCAGCAAAATTCGATCTATGTTTAAGTTTCTTTGAAAGTAGCGTTAAAAGTAACAAACAGTAGCCTACGGATTTAAATTGACATCTCGCATGAGGCTAATCAAGTACTCCACCCCAACACGGTGTTCACCATCCATCCTACATTGCATTAGCATAATGCTATTACAATTCATCATGTCATAGTACATGGTTTAATTGGATGAGATTTCTGTAATCGCATGCTGTTTAATCACACCATATTAGCCGTCAAACGCTGCATTACTTTACCGCAATTACCGTTAAGTTAATATATTATGTACTTTGCGAACATTTGCTACAAAAATATTTGGATAAAAATATTGAATTTTGTGCTGGGTATTAGGATATATTTTATATCCGCCAAGATAGCGACCACTGTACAAGTACAAGTACAAGGTGTTAAAACCCGCTATAGTGGCCCATGAAGAATTTCGCGTTCCGGGATCAGCCTGTATATATCCGGTTCTAACAGGCCGGCATAATTGTGTCGATTGCCGATGGATAATTATCTCTCGTCAATGAACATACTATTGGACCCCCCACCACTTACCATCAGGCGTAGTGGGGTCATTTTATCGTGCACGTTTAAAAGACAATAAGAAGATAATTACGAAAAATCTTTGTATCTATGAGATATTATATCAACCATATTAAATATTACAAATTACTTAATATGTGTGATAGTCTTAAGACAATAAAAGTACTAGAAAAACTGCATATTAATAATGTGTCAGAGAATACTTTAACGTCTCTATAACGGCTAGGGATTGTTCCCATTAAATTCCATTATATAAGATAAATTATTGTTACGTAATAATTGTAATTAATTGAAGACATATAATATTTGATTTGTCGCACTTGAGAACCTTTATACAAGCATTACGGGAGAAAATTCGTTGTCATATAATCCGACAGTCACAAAAAATAATGACGCAATTACGACTGCGCTTTTACTTCTCGTTATGTGTGATCCCATACAGCAATACCATAGCCACACAACGATTCTCCAATATGTCTCATCCCAGTGATAATATTATGTTTTAAAGTTTGTGATAAAAGTTCTGTAACAAATACTATTTAATATGGGACCACTTAACGACATGTATGTATGTATATACATGCCCATAATATTTACTCGTAGAACTGAATGCTAATTCACACACTAGCTCGCACTCATTATTCGCATAATAGTTCCCAGGCTCGTTATGGCGGTAATAAAATAAAATTTAAATCAATATCTAATCTCGACACTAGTGAATAGACAGTATGGCCGGAGGCAACTTTTTTGTCGGTGGAATGTGGCTCAATGCACCTGCCTTGCGACAAGTACCTTTATACCCATACTTATGTGTACCACGGCGGAATCGGATAGTTAAACAATTTGTAGTAAAAAGTTATTTGTCGTATTAATTAAGGATGTTATTGCGAACTTGCCGATTGACAATAAATGAGACGCGTTCAAATTCACATAAAATTTAACAAAAGTATTTTTTTAAAAGATCTTCGACATCCTATGTATTTATCTTAATAATTGTTTTTACACTTCTGGTCTTTTAGATCGATTATTCGAATCGTACCTACTTTTCTTGGGCCATTGCAGCATACATCGGTTGCAACATTTTATAAACTAATTACGAACCATCAATTGTTACAAATTGGGTAAGTAGATTGTAGAATAAATTACACAATTTGCCAAACACATGAACTTCCAATATAAAATGTTTTAGTGTCGATTGCTTCCTGTTTACCAGTCAGCTATATGTATTACTACAACGTGAATACGCTTTGATTTGTGAGTATCATAGCCGCAGGTTGGCCACCAATCACATCCACTGCCAAAACAGACTGTTGCAAGTTAGTTTCTGTTTAAACACACATAATTTATGTCCATCGTATTACTCTATAAATTGCAGTCGATATAACAGCATACAACCAGGTTTATATCCTCGTAGGAATAAACACTAAACAGAGGTTTATATCCACTGTTATTTTTCTCGATATTTATTTGTTCATTGCTAATCTCGTCAGGTCTCAGCGATTAGAATTATATAGGGAAAAAATATCTCATGATCCCATCAGGGTTCGCGATATTTCCATAACGAATTTCATCAGTATCATAATGATTTCTTATATTTACGCGAATGTTAGACATTGAAATTAAACTAATTTTCCGGATTCTATCGCGGTTTTTTGTTTTTTATTTTTCTCCCGACGTTTCGAAGACTTTGCAGCCTTCATGGTCCCCCCCGTGACCATGAAGGCTGCAAAGTCTTCGAAACGTCGGGAGAAAAATAAAAAACAAAAAACCGCGATAGAATCCGGAAAATTAGTTTAATTTCATCAGTATCAGTTGAGTATAAATATTATGATGAAATGTGATATGGAGTTCGACACTTTAGGATAGTCAAAACGTGTTTGCGAGGGAGCAAAAATTAATAATGGAATTTAGTCCCTTTCATTTTACTTTAATTTATTCGCTTTTAGTGGTTATTTTAAAAATGCTTTAGACTTTCTATGATGCGGATCTTCGACATTCCATGCATTTTTCTTTGATTTGCATACTTAACCTCTTATCCTCTATTACAGATTCAAAGGGGTAGATGATTGTAAATTAGTTTGTTATCGAAAACTTGTATCATATAAAACCTGTCTGGCAACTAAACTATGTACACGTTATAGCTTCTGAGATTCGTGATAAGTGAGCAAGTGTTATTTTGATTTTATATTAAAGAAGATTGTAAAGATAAACACGAAAAGGTTATGTAAAGAAATAACAACAGTATAATCCTCGTACTCCGTCGCACACAGCCCTGATTTATCACCCGTATTACAACTTTACCTAGCCCAAACATCACTACGAATTATTAATTCATACATCCCGTATGAATTGTATTGAAGTACAATACAGGGGCAAATATCGTTCCCAACTCATATTTATACGTAACAAAGTTAGTTATACTCGTAGATCGGTGTTAAAGATTCATTAAGGTTCAGATTAATTGGTATGCAAGTAGGAAATGAGAACAAACAGTGTATTGTTTAAAGGGCACCACGGACAGCCTACTTCGATACTAATGTACTCACCCACACTGAAGTTGGTGTTTAACAACCGCTCGCGAAACTTCTATGAAGGCGAAGGTAAATGGAACGCGCTATTGTTTCGCCTCTGGATCTTTGTTCACTTAAATGTAAAAACTTTAGACATAATTGCAGAATCACACAGACTAGTATCCAAAATCCTTTGTCCTTTAATCTTCTAAAGTCTTCCTTAAATACCCAAATCTTATTCTAAGAACAATAAAATCAGGACGCACATTTTATGAAGAAAAAATATTTTTAACAATTTTGGTTGGTTCTTCATAGTAGTTCTCTATTTGATGTAAATGTTGCGTATGGTTTTATCAGATTTTTTTATAAATTGATTCATTTTTAATTTGAACTCGTTATCCTTAAATGGTGATTCAGAAGCATGTGTGGATACTAGGTTGGTGCGTACAAGTCATAGATAATGTTCATCTCATTCAGTGCCGGTCAACCGTGCTAGCTTATATGTAATTAATAATTTTCTTATTCAAGACGGCATATTCTCACAACAGTCTGTATTTAATGCTATGAAGCAAATATACTTTTATCTCAAAAGCAAGGTTATTCAAATGTTTTTTACAATGCAAGAACTTGATGTGAAACATCATTGAACTGTGCAATTTAATTCGCTGTGTTTATCGCAAGCCACCGGTATCTGTAGTCAGTGAACTGTGTAATAGGAGCAGATAAAATATTCACTGACAGACCATCCAGCTTGGGGATTACGTCGTTTTATGTGCACAATGCTGGAGTTTAATCAACGTCTAGAGATGTCGAATGTTCACTGTAAAACTGTTGGCCTTAGAACGCCGGCACGGGTGTGTCTAGCTTTCACTTTTTCCCGAGGGCCGTGACATTCATATTACAAAAGTTAAATATTATGTTAACCTGATTCGTCTGAACCTCATATAAGCAAACTGATGGCATTTATACATAACTTCAAGCCTTTATACCTAGAGTTGAACAGAAATAAATTTAGTACAAAATCTGATGAACTAGCTTCTGCATTGACGGCATCCGTTGTTTTATATATCTATTGGTGTACCGTAAAAAATAATAAAGAATCCATGTTCATATAAACGTAACGTAATGTAATCGCAATAGTACAAAATCATGCTAGTTTCTAAATAATAAATTTTACCTACTATTTGACAATTAACTTGCTCGTCGAAACAGGGAATGCTTACAATAGGTAAAGTCCTTACTAATAAGCAACCAGCCTAACTTTTTACTTACATTAAGTCATAACGAGAGAATATAAAAATCATCTACAGCATGAAATATTCGAGAGATAAAAGACAAATACTCAACTGGAGGCTTGGTGTCATGCTGCCAGTCAACTATACAGAATTACTCAAATCCCGTTACAATATATTTTAATTATAAAATACTGTGCTGACCCAGACCGAGCTTAAAGAAGTGCGAATAATGGACTGATGATCCGCCATTAATATGATTGGTTCATAATGTCAGTACCGAGATGAAGACATAATGTGTTATTGTGTTGATTGTTAAAATTCAAGGCGCGTGCACCAAATGAAGGTAATGGATGTATTTGCGTGATTCTTTTTAGGTCATGCTATTGACGTGTGTATACATATAATAACAGGTACTGAGCTGCGTAACCTTCAATCTTGAAGCAGCGGGTTCTCTATGATGATCGGTAACAATATATATGTATTTTTAAATCTTGAGTACAGTAATACCGGAGTATACAGCAATATCTGCAGTGTAAGTTCGAAAACTTACGCTGTAGATGGGACCTCACGATGTCCGCGTAAGTCGAGGCGCTTTAATTTTTGTGATATCATTTCAAGATTTTCTCTCTTATTTGATGAAACAATGAGATCTGTTTCGTTTGGATTACATAGTAGAACCGTCCAAGTGAATTGGCCAAAAACTGAATTGGAAGAGATTTGAAAACCGCGTAACTCCAGGTTCGTAAGTCGGGGTAGCGTATTTGAGGTATAACTGTATCTGAATTATCCAAAAAATATCACAGAATATACAAAGCACAACCAATGCAAGTCGTACAGTACTATAAAACGCAAGCTCACACCTTTATCAAATATCCCCGAAGGAATAGGCAAGCGTGTAACTCGTGCATCCACGGTTCGGCGAGTTTATTTTTGCCCTATGTGTGTGAGAAGTGGCAAACTAATCTCCGTATCGAGCACAAATTATACTCATTGATGATTCATGGGCTATCGAGCCGTTGGATCAAATTTCTGGCAAATTTTCACTCCTCTACATAAGAATTAAACAAAGCCTTCAAACCTTCCAATCGATTAATAAGACTATACAATATTTAAACTTTAACGTTCTTTCATATTATAATTAAATTATTTGTACAATTAGGAAATCGAACAAATTATTTTCTTTATGAAATTTGAAAATTATTTCTCGACATTTAATACTTTAAAAAAAATTATAATATGTCAGGAGCTGTAATATTATACAATTTTATACACCTAAGTAAGCGTTATGACTCTCTCGATATAAGTTAGCAAACAATGGCAGGGAAAACGGAAATGCTAACCACATTAAGCCATGCTAAATCATGAATGACACCCAAATTGGGACTTATCGTGATTTCTATCATACTTTAGAATATTCTGCGGTGGCACCATAAAACTCGTAAATAGCTAAAAACAAAATCATTATGGCCCCTCAGTTTTTATTCTACCTGGACATATTTGAGTGTCGCACGCGTGATCATACCGCACTTATGAAATATTGATGCGTTCTAAACGAGTTTATAGACCGGCCGCATGTAACGGGGTCGGGTCGTACTAAAAATAAACATAAAAATTGTGTTAATCCTGCTCCTATAGCGTTTTTGCGGGGATCACGCGACAGTCGGCGTTGCTCGCGTCGACGATATTGCCTCCCTTAGATTATGACCTACATTGAATATTTTATCATCAATTTTTATGAGTAAGATATTTTGCTCTTCAACGTTGATTCTCTAAATATATGTATTAGACTAATAAAATTTTGTACGTTTATTTTACCTGCCGTTTAGGAGGGTACGCATCAATCTGGAAACTAATTTGCCTGTAAATTGTAGGGTGCGATGTTGTTTTAGTGAGGGGTGAGACTAGAATCATTAGCCGAGATTACCTTAAAACGTTATTCGACCTAACATTGGAGGGTGCAGAATAATCAAATTGTTATCACGGAGCCCCACGACTCGAGCCTTCTAGTTTGTTTAATGTAACATATATGCTAAGACACGCTCTACAGTTACATTTTCTACAGTCACTGTACTTATGGCAAACGCTTACTTTCACGGATATATAAACACGGAAATAAATGTTCATTCTTCATAATTTGGTATTATACGTATATATAAAAAAAAAATCATACATTACGTTATAGATATTCAAGTCATAAAGTTTTTTTAGGATAAATATTTTCCCGGAATAAAACTTAGCTGATAGCACTCAGGAGTAATGTAGCTTACTATTAGAGGAAAAACAATAAAAATCGGTTTAGAAGTTCCTGAGATTTGCGCGTTTAAATAAACAAGCAAACTCTTCAGCTTTATATATTAGCATAGATTATTCAATGCGAACTCTCCCTAAGTAGTTAAAATGTCTACAACGATAACTTTCCTGCCTACTATTAGTGTTTGCTCCATAAATAGTATTTAGGCTTTGCACATGATCTAAGCCCCAATAATTTACGCTGCCAGCTCCCACGTCGGCTGCAACTTGAAATCCAAATGATGCTAGAGGAACCCCGTAATTGCATTGTGAAAATAACATAAGAGGCCTTACAATTGGGTTATGTATTACTTATTAAATTATTGTTCGATACAAATGATTTTAATGCTTATATTATATCGCGTTAATTGGATTGAAAAGGAGTGATTTTTTAGTCTGTAATCAAGTAATCAATTTATATTGTCAATACCTATTATTTTTAAAATAGGTATAGAGCAAATAAAACATTATTGTTACACGACCTGCAAGTAGGAAATAGATGTATAATTGAACACTTTAAAATTTGCCGAATTGTTTAGCATAAATAAAAAATATATAATATACTCTACAAACTATTAATTTAATGTTAGTTTGTAAGCATTGGTATGATAAACGCTGGTAAGACTAATAAATAAAAATAAAAAAAAACAATTCCACAACTTAGGTAAGTAGCGACACCTACGAAATCTAACCCGAAGGTGTGAAGTAGTCCAGTAATTCTGCTTCTTTTACATTTTTAATTATAATTAACGAAAACAAATGAATTTTGAAGTAGTCAAGCGAATCGTATTAGTAATTTTGTTAACAATAAAGCATATTCTTTCAAACTCTCAACGACAGCTAGATATAATTACCAAAACATGTCAATGGTAATGATTTAGCCCACATAAATCTCGTTCATAAATCCTAACAATTGGTATCTAATAAATATTTATATCGTAGACCTAAATACATATTAGTGTCAAGTGCTATAAATTAGCGTGTCCTCCTACGCTTACGTGTAACACGTAGTCACAAACAGACTACAACATGACAATCTACTCGGATCATGGCGGGCATTGTTATGGCTTAGTATGTTGAATATGAATTCAACTTGAGCTTATAGAGTATAGCTGTTGTTAGTATTTGTTATTGTTACATATGTCGTTTTTGTGGTTCTAATTAGTGTCATTTAACTGAATAGTACGCCAAGTTCTTTTAGGTTATGACTGTTTATGTAACGGCGGTGTTACCGCGGTGATTTGGCTAACGTCAAAACATGTGAATATTAAAATTACTCAAAAAGTATACTTAAATTAAAATTTTATTATTTCCTAAGGTTAGAAGTTCCGGCCTGATGCGTCATATAAAAATGTATACTTTGCATATAGAGAAGTTAAATAATAGCATAAAAATCAGAGCACTGGTAATTGCTGGGCGGGTAAACCGGTGGTTTTTAAGTTTTAATCAAGAACATCACAATACCACAATTCTTAGTACTTATAAAGAATATGTTTCAAGTTATTTGTTGTAAATTCTGATATCTGTTTACTTATGACTGAACATCGTCAGTGTCGTACTAAAATTTAATTCTACAATTCCTCATATTCATTATTTAGCTATAGTTCCTGTGCCTTATAGTAATGTCAGTCAGTACCTAATCAGTCTTGATAAAAATGAATATGATCTAAAATAATTACAAACGAATAATAATCTTAGTGTAACGAATCTACCCGCATAGTAATAAACAAAACGACTGTTGAACAATAGTGTCGAAAAACAAACGTAAAAACATAACACACACAATCACAGCCTCAACACTGGTTTCAAACCAGCTTTCTCTGTACTTTGAACGGTGTCGGAGCAGGGACCCCGCAGAGCGACAACTTATCCTAATAAATATTGTGTTTATTTATTCAAATGTAGCAACACTGAAAGGTTTGTAACAGTTTTAGTGCTTTATTTAGCCCAAGTTATGTTTGTTGATTACAAAATATATTTATGTCTCAAGTAAATGTTGATTCTTGCGAAAACATATCCTGGTTTCATAAAAAAATCACGTACGGTTTTATTTCACGTCATGTTAAATAGAAAAAACAGTTTTTTGTAGGAACAAAATTAAGATGTTATTTATTTATGATATTAATTAACTTTCATTTTTAGAAATAAAACATGTTGATTACTTATGTAATCATTATATAATCACGTGTCTGTAATATTAAATTGACATATGGAAACACAAAGTCAAAAACCTACATCTTAAATGAAAGGTGTAGCTCGGAGCTCCACTTGAATAATGAGAAGTGAGTGTCACCTTAACAGTTTTTCTCCGAACCAGTTTGAAAGTACTTATCGATTAAAACGTGTTGACCTTATAACGACACGAGAGTTCGTGTAATGGAATTATTATTTTAACACGCTGCGCTTGTCATGTTATGTTACAGCCAGTTATTTAAATATATCGTCGGATTTCCAGTTAACGAGGAAAAAGAGACCGATAATTCATTAAACTTAATATTGTCTATATGAAACGCACAGAAAATTTAATACTACAAAATACACTTAATTATAAAAAAATATATATTTGGTTTATAAAGGAAAATGAAAAATATGATTATGATACAAACATATACGACATTCATTCTTTAATCAGTGATGGACACTGCGTGAAATAAAATATTTTTTACTTACTGTATAATATTTTTCGAGGCGATCTACTGTCAAAGCGATAAATCTTTTAAGCAAAGAAAATCGTGACCGCGATTCATTATCATTTCTCAGTCTCGTAGGCCGAGGGTGGCTACGCTAGATACGCCGGGCTGCGCAACCCTTCTAATCCAATCGTCACACGAGCTGGGGTCCCCAGCGAATATACAATCACTACCAAAAACCTCAAAGTACTCTCCCTTAGTCCATATAAGTATACATATAAGACCATCGTAAGTAGTTCTGAATAGAGATCTGGATCGAAGCCAAAAGCTGCCATTACTTTGGGTAGTTAGTCTGCGACAGCCCTTATTAGAACCACACAACACCTAACAATATCAAACAATATATAAATTAAACGACCTCGTGTGACAAGGACTACGTATTTAACAGGACAATGTCCCGTGTCCTCAATTCAGACAGGTTGGCAAGGTCAATAGGATCATGACATAATGAAAGGAAATATGAAAATACTGCAATGAAGCTGTCACAGTAATCAAATGCTAAGAGTATGTCGCACCAAGTGTGGTGTGGGTTCCGCTATAAATAAAACCTATTGTTACTATATAAATGTTGTTCCTAACTATATTTATCTTTACTATGTTTAAAATCTATGGTTACTGTATTATTATAGTATTAGGTAATGTTGTCGCATAAAACGCGTTTTATAAATAAGATCTAAATGTGAACGAATAAATTCAATGTAATTTGGCTTTATTTGAAGCTTAAGCATAACAAATGTAATAGATAAAATATTATAACTTTACAAAGTGGAAAATATTACTAAGTAGACTGTTTAATATAATAAAATAAGACCTAAATAAAAGTAAATGTGCATTAAAGTATAACTTATTTTACTAGTATTTAAGCACCCTGTATACTATCGTATAAACACTGATTACAACGAGCACCTCGTAAATGAGGACGACATGAAATAAATTTTAATTACTATTAGTGCAGCTATATCAATTAATGTTGGATTTAATTATCATGACTGCAATGGTCTACGACTGTCTAGGCAGGCAGAGTAGGCAGCGACCGGTTGGGCTGTAAATCACTGGGTATAGTTCGGTGCCAGCAGAGCTCGACCGCAGGGCTGTCACGTCCTATAATTTTATAAAAAAATATACATAGTATATTTATATTCTAGAAATAAATCAGTATCCTAGGTGCATTTCAACGCACTTCGAAATACTTACTTAAATGAGTAACGATCGTATCTTAAACATTTACTTTGCTTGTCTTTAATAAAGTGTGTAAATTTGTAAATACATTAATTTTAAATGTTGTTGATACATATTTTTTGGTGATTTTTTATTAAATCCTGTCACATAATTATCAACCCTAGACATAGGGCAGCCCAATGCGCAGTCGATTGTGACCGATGGTAATCGATTTATTTTTAACGGACTCGCAATTTCGACAAAGAAATGTCGTCAAATATTTCAGTTTTGATTTAAAACGGGGTTCGTATGAATCACGCGTAAAAAATATTTTATTTTTAAATAAAACGTTTTGAAATTGCACAACCATACCTACTTATTGACCATAGTCTTTAGCTTATATTCACCTTCAAAATATTATGATTATGCAGTCAATAAGATATAAATCTATGCGATTTAAGTAGTCAGTTTGAGACTAATAACAATTTTTATGACATTTTAAATAAGCTATTTCCGTCAAAACACATTTATTTTTGGATACAGACAGTAAGAAGTTATCACTATTGAAAATAATATTATGAACTAAGAATTTATAATATATTATTGCGTGTGCATCCCGCAATATACGAAAATTTACATATTTTTTCGAATAGAGAACTCAATGATAGTTAAAAAAGAAAACAAAATTAAGTATCTAAACTTTCTTTATTTATGAATCTTTGGGATTGTCAATATTATATTATTATAAAAAGAACTTGTCGTGGAACTATAAGTCTAAGATATTTTTAGCTTCGTATAAATCTCTACAGAACTATTAAGTACCATTTCATTAATCATGGTAAAAATTCTCTTCGCCACCTAGTTATAATTTGCAGTACTTACTTAAAACATATTAGGTATTTGTTTCTACTGCCATCTGTTATCTTATAGGTGTATTACTTTAATCACACGTCGTATGACATAAAACAATAATGCTACAATTAGAATGGCTTTTCAGTTGCGATTCATAGATGGCGTTAACAGTAACAGTTAAAATGAGTACAGTGCAGATAGAGCAAAATAATAGAGCAAATTTATAAGTATATCACCGAGTAGAAATCACAACATGATGCTTTTGTAATAAAAGTAGTTACAACAAGCAATATGGATCCAGGAATTTACAGTTTTGATAGCTATATATTATTGAAAATTACAATTGAAATACCGACGTCTACAAGTCGTTTCCATTACAATTAATATTTTAATGTATTCTCAATTATGTATTTGTATACAAAAAATGTATATTATTGGAAAATGATTTTCGGAAACACTAAAAATTATTAAGTAACGGCTTATCTGTGGCCATAGCAAATCTAATGTCCATGTCTAACGACACAATGGGCACTTACCATCTGGTGATCACTCTGTGTCCAAGCACACTGGTTATCTTCGACAATAATACTGAAAACTCCACCATCATCGCTATTTAGAACGGCGTGCGCAGAATAGTATTTTATCGAATATGTTGAATTTATGAGTTATTTACCTGCGGCGGCGTCGTGTGACGGGTCGGCCACTTCCCTGTAATATGGTTGAGGAGGCCGATGGCTGGCACATGCGTCATACTCATGAATGGGTGCTGCTTGTGTGGACTGTTCTGACCATTTCGCTTACAATTTCTAATTTCTAATTGCTAGAGGTGCTGGGAGGAAATAATTATAAGGATAATAGAGAAATTTCATGATTCATGAGAGGGTTGTGCAGTCATACAAAATTTAAATTAATTTATTCCTTATTTCACGAGCCTATAAATGAACTGCTCCAAACTTTTTTAAACTTTCTTTTTTTTTCTCTTCTCACTTTATCATGTACTGTAGTCTATACCCTAAACTGATTGAAAATAACAACACCAGAGTTTCTTGCCCGTTCTTCTCTGGTGAAAACTGCTTTCCGAACTGGTGGTAGAGTTAATATTGACGGAATCTAAATAATGTATAACATTTTACAGATTCAAATAAATCATTTCATTTCATATGAAATAAAGTAGGTATTTTTTATAAATATACTTATACATATTATGGCCATATATCTAGAAATATTAAACTCGTATGCAGATATCATTCTAATATTTACAGATTTCAAGCTTAACCTACTTACAATATTCATAGATTAAGTCAATGGCAGTGAGGCATGTAGTGCGGGTGAAATGGTAACTTAATACACGCGGAAGCCACTAAACCGAATCACCTATTTAACAGTTAACACTACGATCAATATGCGATTATGTAAATTTTTTAAATATTTTATACAGTATTCAGTGTAGAAAATTTATTTCTCCGATGCGAAAAAGGGCTCCTTGGATAGAAATTATTTTTGATAAATTTCCTTCTATGCTAACTTTTGCTCGATCCCATAAACTATATTGTATAAGTAGGTATAAATAGTTTTTATACAGAATATTACACAGTAAGTCGTTAATTTCTGCCAAAACGTAGCATTAAATAAATAAAAAAAAAACGTTCTCGACGGCTTTATAGACTTGCATAATTTTTTACGCTCTTTCCACGCCGAATGAAAATGAGTTATAGCATTTCACTTTGTCAACCTAATCTAGGACTCAAGGCGTTTTATCGTCAACAAATAACACTCCGCCAAATTCAAGTCGGTTCAGATCAATTTTCGCTTTTAATGCCAAAATGAATGTATTTAAATTTTTGTAAGGTCTCAATTCATTTTATTGTTTTTGAAGTAAAAATGAATAAGTATCGAATTACAGAAATAAATCACTAAAAAAGCTTTAGTATTACAACAGACTTATACATATATTTCTGTAAATAAATAAATAAATGCTACTGTATCGTCGACATTATCAAGTAGGCGTAGTGTTTATTGCTGGTATCGAAATAGTACAAATCATTTTAATTTATATTGAAAATGTTTACTCATCCTAGTATTAAAACACACGAAACATTAACTTTATCATAATATCTGGAATAAAAAAACATATTGTCATGATACTTGACAAAAATTACATGAATATTATAGGAAAACGATGACAGAAATAAGAGAAAAAAAACACATTCGACATCTAAGAGAGGATACAGTAACTCTCCTCACTCATAGAGTCCATGCGTAGGGAATGTAGAGGTATATGGCCACAGTCCAATTCAACCTCTCCCAATAGGTATTTTTACATATATTTTTGTATATTAACATACACAGTCTTGGGTCCAATTTATTAATACTTACAGACTAATGGTGAGAGTATCAGAAAACTATGATATTCTTAGCGATCTCAAATACTATACATATTATGTTTCAACGCGGGAATAAAAGCCAGAAACCCTTTTGTTTCACGCCCGAATCTCGTAGGCTATGCCTAAAGGCTATAAATGATTTGTTTCTATGTAAAGAAGCGATATTAGGATATCACCACCTAACCATACAAGCAGTAAACCTATGCGAGCAGCATTTAAGGGACGTTTGTCGTCGATCAATTGTCGATCGGGTGTAGGCTTTCTTGTCTTACTTCTCACAAATATTACAAATGCGAAATTAGTGACAATGCTTGAATGTTTTTAGTATACTCAGAAATAGCTGAACGTATTTGGCACATACATAGACCATGTCCTGAATAAACATATAGGCTACATTTTGAGTGGGTAACGTACTTCCGTAGGATATAATTGAATTTTTTATCTGATTTTATTGTTAATGGTTTTCATTTGGGTGAAACCGCGTACAACACCTAATGAGACTATAAAACATGCTAAGTGAGAAAATAGACCCAACATAGCAGCAGTAGTTCCAATTCTTTGTCTTCTAATTTTTTGGACGAGTATCAATTGGCTTTTAAGGATGACGTTAAATTAGGGTGAGGACGGTTGAAATCAAAGAGTTCTAAGAATTAATAGAGCAGACATTGGAAAAAATAATTCAAAGAATTTGCGGTTATGCAATGGTTATTCAATCTACAGTAAAACATCAATACGTCAATGTAAAATATTTCATATTTTTTCTATTTTACACGTTTTTTCACGCGGACATTTCAATTAAGAAAAAAACTTATTAGGTAACAATTCGTACCTAATATATTTTACAGCACAATTTTTTTCCTGATGTCCAGTCTATAACTAACTATACTATTTAATGTCTATGGTTGAAACGTATTTTTAAATACCTAATTTACTATTACGCAAAGATACTATGAATATGGAAAATATTTTATAACAGAACATAATAATATTTAAACTACCTTTCTTTACAATGAATCAAAGCATGGCAAGGATACTTATATCTTTAAATATAAGTACTCTTTTCAATTGAACAATGGATAACATTTGTTCAGTTGTTAATTATAATATTATTCAAGAGGCAGACCTCAATATTTTTTGCCATATTTACTTATATCCAGTACGTAACAAAGTTATAGTAACTAATTGTTTAAAGACGATGACTCTGAATGATAAATTCGCCTTTTGTTACACCAATTTTGATTATTATTGTGCCGAGTATATTTTTTGAAATTAATATAAAGTAATGCGTCTCTACATACTTATTTAATTATGTAATATACATCTATTGTTTATTATATTATGTAGCTTAGTAGCTATATTATGATATTTTTCAGTCTTTGTATCAACATCAGTTAACGCAATTAGGATTCAATAACCTATTCACTCAATTACAGTTTAGCCACTGAAGCAACGAGATCCGTCTAATACCTATATAGATAGCGGTCCAATTTTACACTAAGTGCAGGGATAGAATTCATACAAGTTGAAATGTTCGTACAAGGCACACGTGCGCCTCCGGTACCGCATTTGTATTACAAACAACAATAACTAAACCTGTACATATTTATTTGCACAAATGTGACAGTGAAGTAAAATAAGCATTTTATGGTGCTACAATTCGTGACACATAATCGTATGAGTAACAACTGTTATTAATTTCTCCGCAACGATATTGTTCATGAGAAAAAGGCAATTTTCAAAACAAAATGAGTGCAAAGTACGGTGCTACGGATTCAAATGGGAAAATCACAGAAGATAAGGAAATAACAGCGGATACGGATGTAAAATTAAGGTAATGCCGGAAAAGTTAGTAATGTTCAGTATCCCGTGCTATGCGAATTCACTAACCTACGTACAATTTATCCAATTTGCGACAATCGCGGTAGAATTAGAACACAAAATGAAAAATTGTATGCGGTAAAACCTCTTAAGATCGTTTCTTTCCGCAGCCATTTCGATTTTATGATGCATTGTGAGTTTATTGCTATATGGTTTTTGGAAAACCATGTGTCCACATTTGTTGAAAATTATCTTTTCATATGAATGGGTTAATAAATCGAAACATGTGAAAAAATATAAATAAGTTTTTGTTAAATCAATGTGAATAAAACTTTATAATTATGGGGTAGTCTAATGCTAATGTATAAAGCATGTCGAACTAAAATCATCGAAGTAAAATTATAATATGTATGTTAATATATTATCGAACCTTTAAAATTCATTACTTTTACAGGGTCTATTTCTCACAGTTTTAAACTAAGAGAATTCCGTTTCATTCATTTGATGTTATTTTTGAAACAAAGAAATTAATTCAGTTTTTTGGCTCTTGACTAACTACGATGCATTTTGCATATGATGCCGGTGCCAGACATCTTATGCTATCTAATTTAGTGTACTTATGAAACATCTAATATTACCAATATTGACCAAATGCGTTTTAACCCTTGTGCAGTGTTCCGCTGAAGCTGAGATGGTGGCGTTTCAGCCAAAATGTGCTCTATGGGCTGGGGCACGTTTACAACGATCTCTGCGCCGCCATGTGGTTCTCCTATATGATGCTGTTCTTCCAAGCGGTACTGGACATGAGGGCCGCTGTCGCCGGAACTATGCTACTTTTAGGTACAGTACATAAATATGTTTAAGTATGTTGAATTTGAACTCTTTACCAGAAAAATATGGAATAAAGCTGGGTTTAACCATGATTGGGATAATTGTAGGATAAATAATGGTTGTACTCAATGGACATCACACAAGTTTACATTACTTTTGATTACATCCCAACTCCCGTCAGAATAAAGAAATAGCTCTACCTAGCGTCGCTTTTTCGGTTATCAGCCATCACTGTACTTATAACACCAACAAAAATTGATGCAAAACAAGAAAGATAGTAACCTAATAAAGCTATTGGTTAGATTACTGTACCTAATAATTTACTCTACATAATGAGGTGTAATAAAAGTCTTTAAAGTCTAAAAATATATATCCGTTAATAGCCTTGAGATAACGTTTATCTTATAGATCACTGTCACCCATGAATGAAGCATACAATGGCTAGAAAACTATAATAGTCTGCAGCATTTCTTGATCGGCCCTGTGGCTATGCATTATCTGTTTAACAATGATACGTCGTTGCGACTTCCTACTTACTTGCACAATAACATAATGTGCGTGCGGACGTGCGTACCACACACGCAAAAGATGAAAGACTTTTACTATGTAACGGTAAATGAAACAATTTACACCTTGAGACTTTGTTACGGTGTATTAATTAGCATATATATTAATAATTATCATTATTTTTATTTACCTTTCAGGACAAGTTGTAGATGCGCTCGCCACACCAGTCGTAGGATTATTCGCCGATAGATTTGGAACAAAAAAAGCGTGGCATTTAATTGGTACGTAATAATATTAAAATGAGGAATTCGTTTTGAATGCGTAGTAATTTCTATAATTATTATTTATATCCATTTACAATAAATAATAAAGTTTTTAAATATTAAAATTTCATCCAAAATTTTAATATTTAAAATCACAACAACCACAAGGTTGGTACCAAATGCCCTATCCAGTACGCCTGCCGGCTGCTGTTGTCAGTGGACTAACATTCACAATTAGAACATTCATTTTTCAGGATGCATATTAGTGACGGCTACATTCCCTTTGCTATTCGTAAGATGCTGGGGTTGCTGGCTCACGGCCGACCCAGACTACTTGTTGTGGTGGATGCCCTTATACTACGCCATCCTCATAGTTTTTTTCCAGATAGGCTGGGCAATTGTGCAAATTTCGCACCTCGCTATGATCCCGTCGATATCAGATAACCTGCAAGTCCGATCTGAACTAACGTCTATAAGGTAAAACGAAATGCGAGTAATACCTAACCTACTCGTAACTAAACGTATCGGTTTACGTTCGTACTTAGTAGGTATATCAAGTTCAAACTTTCTTTTTCAGATATATGGCTTCTGTGATGTCGAGTTTGACTGTTTATCTCATAACTTGGGTCGTATTAAGGGCGACGAACTATAGTACTTTCATCGGGCCTACAGATGATTATAAATTTAGGGTAAATTAATTACATGTATTAAAAGAAACACAATGCATATAAATAGTCACATTCTACTAGAACATGAAATTTTGGTTATAATAAGATAGATCTGTATTTTAAATTATTAATTGTAACCAAATTAAAGAAATCTACTTATTTATATACCTACTTAATTTCCTTATCTCTACATTATTCGCTATATTAACTAAAAAATAACAATGACGCACCAGTAATAAGAAATGGAACGAATCTGTTTTTTGAATTTTTTGTCTGTTCGTCCGCTTGTAAGCGCATGAAACAAAAACCAACTAACTATTATTACAATAATAACATAATTCTTATGGTGCAATGGACATACATAGGTACTTATAAATAATAAATTTATTTCAGGATGTTTCACTAATAATCTCAGGCATTGGCGTAGTAACGTTCACGATATTTCATATATTCTTTAAATTAAGATCACCGAACGATAATAAATTAAATGGGCTACCGGCTGCTGTAAATTCTACCGCATCTCTACACACAAACGAAGAAGGAGAATCCTTGAAAGTGGTAGCAAAATCGAAAATTATGTATTTTTTGCGAATGCCGCTATTATATCAAACTAGTTTATTGTGAGTAGTTTACTGGTTTTATAAATATTCACTAAAAATTAGATTACTAGCACGCATTTATTATAATGCATCGAAAGTTTGTTAGACCTAAAACTTATGTTGAAAAATGTAGTAAAAAATATTTTGTCATTCATTTATGTACCTAAATATTATATTTTATAGTTTTGTAGGTATAATATACCTACCATTAGTAGGAACCTCGTCGGTCAGTCGATATCAAATTCTCAATTATTTACCATGCTTGATCCTCATCACACTTGTAGTGAGTGTAATCATTCAACTTTTCGATTAAATAGTAGCAACGTGTAATTATAATGCTAAATGCTAGGTGATATATTTTTTCTACTTAAATTTCCGATTAGAAAAGTCCATATTATTACCTATTAACCTCAGATTAACATATTATTTTTATTTCTATTCACGGCCTTGTAAGGGTAATCAAACTGATCACTATTTTAACAATAAATAATTCCAGAGATTCCATATAATGTTGGAGATAATTGTTCAAGTTTCAGAAAAGTCACTGATTAGATTAAGTGCTAATAAAAATTTAATTTAATCTTTAATAACCTTTTTAGGTACGTTTTTTCTCGACTTTACTGGGCTCTAAGTCTTGTGTACGTCCCGTTGTTCTTAGAGGAACGGCTATCGGTCAACCCCAGCGCAGGATCTGAGTTAGTTGCGAGCGTGCCTTTAGTTCTCTACATATCTTCATTCTTTTTCTCATTACTTCTTAAAAGCAAGATTCACAACTGTGGCCATCAGGTAATAATTTTAAACATCTATAGATATTTTTACATACCTACAATATACATAGTCTTAATATCTAAGAAAATAGATGTATGTTGAAAACAATAAAACATGTCTCTAGAACTATAGTTTATATTCAGTGTAACTTTTAAATACATATATTGAGCTTATCATACTATAAAATGTTACATTTTTAATTGTATTAAGATAATACTTGTATCAGACCTTATTCTTATTACGTATTTAGGAATACTAACATAGACATACTCACTTTAATTATAGTATTTAGGTATTCAACTTTAAGGAAAATAAGAAGTTTCAGGTGCCAAAAAATATGTATAATACCTTTCTAGTTTCAATAATTCATTTGGGATTCAGTTACCCCGTTTTAATGCTAATATCCATGAACACATCAATAATAAAAGCTCTACATTTACAGATGGCGTATTTAATAGGAAGTTTCATGAGTCTAGTTAGCAGTTTGTGGATAGCATTGGCTATAGATCCACATGCTAATATTGTACAAATATATTTGGTGGCAACACTAATAGGTATGTATGGAAATCGGTGCCAATGTCTAACACAGGTATTTTAATACAAATTCTTATACCCAATGATGAACCACGGTTGCCTGATTTTAATAGCTACGACAGTCCATATTAGCAATATAACCTACTAGGTTTTGGTATTCTTGTTCTTTGCATGCAATGTCCTCATGACCAGAATACAAGAGTGCTATCAATGTACTTGGCCGCAAGAACAAACTAAGCAAGACGTAGAGATGTCAAGCAAATGGCCTCATATGTAATTTAGGAACGACTTACTCTTGGGTGTTAATTTATTCTGCTAGGCATCCTGAATCTTTACAATTTTGGACTATATTAATAACTATTGTTCTATTTCCATTTCCAGGTGCAGGAAGTTCAATAACACTAGTATCCAGCCTTTGTGTGACCGCGGATATGATTGGTCCACATTCACACCAAGGAGCTGCTATTTATTCCATAGTTACATTTGCAGACAAACTTGTGACTGGCATTGCGGTAGTCGCCATTGAAAATTAGTTCGTATACTTAACATCTTAAGATAACATATAATAGCTACAAGTCCTGCAGTTTGTAATTCCATATTATTTACAAACGGAAGGATTGCTCTTAAAGACCGTCCTGCTTAGCGAAATACCTAACTCGCTCTATGTCTATACTCTCCTGTCATACTTCACACAAGTCACGACTTAGTGCTTATTCTTTGTCACTAACAATAATAAAAACCTTTTTTACAATATCAGTATTGGTGTATAATGCATATCTTTTATTTACAGCAAATGTGAAGTGGAGTCTGATTGTCCTCAATACTACAGAGGTGTATTGACTTATGCGTGCGGAGGGAGTGCTGTGCTTGGGATCCTGTCATTGTCAATAACAAAGTTGACATACAAAAGTAAACCTCGCACACAGATCATGTAAAATAAATAGTTCCTAATTGAGTGTAGATACGTTCTATGAAACTAAAAATAAATCTTTGCGATATGATTTGAAATATAACGGGTGCAAGGAAAACACTCTCACAGACAAAATATACAAACTTAATAATATATTAACATAAAAACAATATGAATTTGCAAAGTTAAACACATAACTTTCTGTATGGGTATGTATGTACCTATTTCATAAGAGAGCAAAGTAAGCGTAAGTAGCGTGAGTAACTATAACCTATACAAGAGCTGCGGAGAAAATCCGTGGAGAAAACGAACACACATAGTACATAGTGGGCATGTGCGCAGCTTTTGGCTTTACTTACCTACTGAATGTTAAGCATCTTAACAAAATAGTATGTATAAATCAATATCCATAACCTGTGTTCAAATTTGCAAGAGATGCAACATTTTTACATAAAGTTCTAGCTGTTCTCTAAGAGAAAAATTCAAAGAAACAAATATAATAACAGTAGTATCACAATTCATTTTTTTCGCAAACTTACCCCCTTATTCATAGACGTTATTTATCTAAGGACGGAACATTGCTGTGATAACAAGTCTATTTCTCAGCTTTGTTTATCTGACAGCCAACAAAGTTAAATTGTATCTCAATATTAGCCAATCACAACGGCCTTATGTCTACGCACTGCGAAGGCTGCCATGCCGTCAGCACTAAGAAACCGACTTGTTATCATGGCAATGCTCCGTCCTTAGATAAAAAAACGTCTATGAATAAGGGGATTAATGTAAGTCCATAAAAACATTTAAAAAAAAAACCTAAAAGTTAGCGATATGCATACTTTAAATACTACAAACAAAACTAATCGAATTAATTAAAAATCTAGGTTCTAAAAGATAAGCAAACCTCCGGGTTACAACTTACAAGAAACATTAGGTACTTAGTAAAATAGTAGCATAATAGTGTTTTTTAGTGCAGCTTGTCAGGAATTATCAATACTGTAACTTCCAGAGCGTTCTTCTTGCACCCAGAATAATATATATTATTATGTTAACCCAGTATTGTTAATTTATTTTTCCAAAACGTCTTCAAATCCTTTAAAGCCATTTCCATATTTAACTTACAAACATAAACATCTGCAGCGGTTTACAAAGACCACAAGATAATTTTTTTGATGGGTCAATAAACTGTTGCATAAATATAGTAATTACAAATTATTATAATACATTCATGAGATATACTTTTGTATAAGTGAAAAATAATAAACAATTGTTGCGACTATAGTTGTTTTATTGGACTCAAGTAGAATATTTCAATGTATGGATCGTAATGATATCTGTACCTAGCGTTATCTGCCTTTGGCTGGATAACTGTATTTACATGATATTTACCGCATTTAGTAATTGTCTTGTTGAGAAGTCGCGTGTGTTTTAATTGTTCATTTTCAGATATAGGAGCTTCAATGTATAAATAATATAAATAATCACAGTTTTCTACTATACTACTAGCATCCGCTAAGGTACATAATCCAAGAAGTTTATCTTCAATAATATGAATATTTTCTAGAGTACTACATTTGCTTAATGATGTAACCAATGCATTAAAATCAATCTTCTTATCAATCAAACGAAAATTTTTCAAACATTGTGATAGATGTAAACTTCGAGATATAGGTAATGTACATGAAGATACAATCGTGGACTCAACATCCAATGTCTCCAAACTAATGCAACAACTAAACAAAATATTAAAAAAATCTATGCTATAGCGAACAATTCCAGTCAAACTTAGAAATGTTATTTTACGCAAATAATCACAGTCATTACTTAAAGCAGCAGCATTTCTTAAATGGTCTTGGAATACAATACTTAACATAAATTTGTCTTTTTGATAAAATAAAGAATCATAATTTAAAACAACATTTGGATGCGCCATTCTTCTCTTTGGAGCATGTGGGGCATGAATTTTCATGGTATCTTCATCTGCTTGTATTTTGGATAAAGTATAAAACCAATTGAGTTTTGAAGATACAGGTCCTGTATCTACAGAAAATTGTGCAGGGTAATACTGCTTTATTTCATCATACAATTTATTAAAAAAAGTATCATCAAACTTAGTACAATTTTTATTCCATAGCATTATGGAGACATTGCCAAAGAGCGGTTTCTCTAACTGATTAATAACTTTAGCTTCAATGTTAAAATGTTCATTAAAGAATGGTTTAAAGAGTGGTGAAGTAAAAACATTACAATTATTTATATGTAACCGTGTCGTCACAATAAATTCGTAATTCTTAAAATCTAAATGTGAGAAGAAAGGAATGGTGTTCAGATTTTGATAATACTGATTTTGTTCCCTCCAGTTTAAAATGCAAATATTACAATAATTAAATTGTAGGTTTTGTTGTAACTCTTCAAAGTTGAGAGGTATGTGGTTTGTAGTAAATGCATAATTACATTCTGATGCAGAAAACTTTAAAGCCTTTAAGTTACACTCAGATAGTATATACAAAGGCAGATTATCATTTAACAGATTGCCAGTAGAGCCGACAAAGTGGATTTTATCAAAATTTTTAAACATATTTTTACACTCCAGGATAAGATTATGTGAAATTTTTGTCATGCCAAGTTTTCCAAATACAAAGTTTAAACATATGCACTTAATTGTAGGACACAATTTGTAAATTTCCATGAAATCAATTATGGTTATATTAGTGTATGAGATATCTAAGGATTTTAGACACTTAAGCCTTTTTATAACTGACAGCAATGATGTTTTTGTCAAATCGTGAATACCGCTCATATTAAGTTCTTGCAAATGTCTTGATATGTCTTTAAAGAAATCCAACTTCAATGATCGAGCAGTTCCCATTGTGTTTCTACACATATTAAACTTTTTTACAACTCCATGCTGACTCAAAATTTGTCTTAAATATTTACAAGTATTATACACATTGTGCATTGACTTCGCATCCAATAGCCGTATGATAATAATTAAAACTTCTTCAGGTAGGTCTATGAAGTCCATGGTTTCTGCAAATACAATAAAAATTATATAAATTTTGCAGACCATTCTAAAATTCGCATTGTCTCACCTTTTATCTTGATACATAAGATAGGTATTGTTTTATAAATGATGTAAGATCAGGATTATGCAACTCTTATCAAAATAAACATTACTTTCTATGAACTAATTTATTTTTTATCCTCGATTTAATATCGCATATCTACCTTGAATTGAAAATAAAGGAAGAAATTGTGGAACAATACATTTTATACAAATTTTATTGAAATAGTCAAACATCATATTCTAAAAGAAATAAAATGTACTGCAGGAAAAAATGATATGTATACAAAGTATATAAAAACAATAAATTGTCTCATACCTGTACAATCGGTACTTTTCTTGATTAATTACTTAATTTAATTAAAATCGACCTAGGTTCAGGTAAGGGAACTTTGGTTGGTAATTTATGGATCTTAAGATAGATTTACATGATTTTTATTTATTTTACAAAAAAATTCATAACAGCTAGTTAATAAAAATGCTGAGCAAGAAAATGATTACAATTTTTTTTTATCCACCAGCTGGCTCTGAAAATTATTTTAATCGATTTGTAAACTATGTCAACCAGGCATCAACTGTCAAAGAGCAAAAGATTTCTTTTTTAAATTTATTGATAGCCATGGATACATAGTCCTTCAGCCGAAAAGATTTATTGGTTTTATAGGGATACCAGTGTTAACTATCAATTGACGACGGTTTTTCTACATAAGATTATAGTTTAAACCCTAGATAAAATAATGTAAAATAAAATGTAGTACTTATAAAAATGTATGTATGTATGTGGGTATACTTATATTACGTAGGTTTTATATTTTCAAATTATATTGGTCTTTTTTTTAATGTTCTCTCCACCGTCTCTCGTTGTGTACACAGGTACCTTCTTTAGTCTCTGCACTACCTAAAGCTTGACTGGTAGAGAATGCCTTCGGCATTAACTCCGCCTTTATATTTTATATATATATATATATATATATATATATATTGTAAATAAGTAATAATTAAAAAAAAATAAACTTATAATTACCCTATACATTTTTCCTAAATCCCTGTCTGTAATAATAGTAGTATAGGCAGGCTATACCAAATAAGGACATTTCGCCACAAAATAGGGTAAAATCTACAAAAATGAAGCTGCGATCACTACAGATTTCTTATATTCAATTTGCAACTCCGGTAACTTATTTTTTTGACTCATATTTCATATTAGTAATTACTCAGTGTAGTCAGATAAAAATATATGCCTTATAAAATAACTTGAAATAACATAAGATTTTATGTTTCCAAATATATACTTAGTTAAAACTTAGAATAAGTTTTATAGTTAAATTTTAACTCTAAATCTAAATCTAACTGTAAGAGTTAAAACATAAGGATGATCTGCTCTGAATATTGTATCCCATGTCAGTGCAAATAACCCATCGAATTTGGACGAAATTTTTTGATTTTGATCTCACTGTTTGTCCACAAACAAATTAGCATTCCGTAATAAATAAATAAAAACTAAATTAAACTTTTTCGTTTTCATAGAGTGACATTCTCAGATAAATTTCTTCCAATCTTCCGTTCGTAATGTAACTGTATACATCAAGTTTAGTTTATTTTATAATATTTGATTTTGGGTAAATATAAAAATTCAGACTAGAAAATTCTAATATTTTAAAATTCAGTATTAGATATTTCAACGCTAGATAGTGCAAAACCCTATCGATATTGGATAAAGTTATAAAATCACGGACTGTCTATGCTACAAATATTGTATATTTTCTATGGAGTACAGTTCTAAGTAATCAAGTCAAACAAGCGGATATTACGTTGTACTATGTACCTTTCCTGGCAACATTTAGATAGCGTAGTGATGTGCTTTACTTTTTCTATAAATATTAAAATGACAGCTACATTGTAATCATATCGATATATTACGACTTCCAAATGTAGGTATATTATGCATTATTAAACAGATAGACAATAATATAAACTGAAATAGCAAGTACAGCGAATTAAAACAGCAAGTAAAGACGTGTTTTAAAGTTATTGATTTTGTTACGATGTTTTATAAGTTAACTTTACTAATGTATAAACGTTAGGGGTCCTAATTACTAAAATTATTGTGTGAGTTACGCATTGCAGGTAATGTACTGTTAACTACTTTTGCGGTGTAGAAGCTGATGAAGAAACGGCTATGACACAAGAGGACGCATGTTTGCACCTCATATTGAAAAATGGTTGTCATTCGCAAATATATAGTTTTTTGAATTTTAATAGCATTGAAGGTGTTAAAAGTTTCTGGCATTCATGATATAAGACTTATGGTCCTAGCGTATGTGTAAATTATAATACGTTGACATAATATCAGAAAGTCAGCATGTGGTTCTCTTATGTAATTCACTTGCATAGTTCATAGGAAATTAATGGAAATTTAAAACATTACCATTCCTATACAATTTTGCGTTCTTACCAAAATGTTTGTATTCGCAATAATAAAACAAAGGGATTTCTTTACTCAAACAAAGAAAAATAAATCAATTAAACTTAACATGTATAAGCGATTTAAAGTTTTGATTTTGTTCTGCTACTTTTGTGGCTAACTATACGTAATAAAATATATATGATGCCCCGTTGTAAGTAATAGATATATATGTCCTAAGCCGCGCATAGTTTTAAATGTACTCGCTGATAAGGTCGGAAGCGCCAAAGGGGGGGATGAATGATATTATGAGCAAGTACCCGAATGCCAGCGTGTAAGATCAAGGGATCGGTTATCAGTATTAGTTGAATGCGGTTTGCTATAAGCTACCACCAAAACTTCAGTTTGTTGCCACTTTTAAATTCTGAAAAGCCTTAAAGAATCGTGAGTACTATTTTTCTTAACTGTAATCTAGTTGTTTTTTTCAATTCATATACCATTGATAAAGAATACTTTGAAATATATATACATAACATTTTATTTTATAAAATAAGACAAAAAAACAAGAATAAAAATAATAGTACTAGAATAAAAACCACAAGTAAAAAATTATGTAATTCAATTAATCGTGATTCGTTATTTGATGTTTTAATGTAGAATATTAATGCAGAGTGTTTTTCGTTGTAGAAATAGTGGTCATCCAGTGGTTAAATTTCGACAGTTGAATTTAATATAATACTTGTAACGCATATTATACAAAAAAAATATTTTCTGCAGTCCATTTTGTATGAACTAAACAACTTATGCCAAATGTTCCTCTCCTCCGTGCGCATAATGTGCAAAGGGTACAAAGTTTATTCTTCTAATATGGGTTAATATATAGATATATAGTATGATAAATTTACTCGATGTCGATAATGGTAAAAGATGTCCAACACTAGTAAAATTTCGCCAGGGAGCTGGCAGATGGCAATATGGCTGTAGCTTTCGAGTTTCGCTGGCAGTGAGCGGTGCTCGAACATTTCTCGTGTAGGACTACTGTATCCGACGGTTTCAAAGTTTCATTTTTGATTTTTTTAGTAGTCATTGTTTCTGTTTACCTCAATTTGTTTATAGTTTTGTGGCAAAAATATAGTTTTTCATTACCGTCGTCACCAGAATTCATTCGTCGACAAAATGGCGTCGCTTGACAAGATTTTACTGCAGAATATTTTTTCACATTTCATTGTCTTATTATAAAAATATGAAGAAAAATGTTGTAATATATGTTTTATTAGAAGTTTTTTCAATGAATTATTCAGGTTTTGCTATATTTGGTCTATAATTATATAAGTAACCGTGTATTCCTGCAATTTTCTACAAAATGCGCTTGGTAAGTAGTTTTAAAGCTTTATTCTATATTGTTTTGGTGTATTTGTTTATTTTATTCAAGATTCTGGAGTTAAAATCTTTGTAGAATGTTCTGGAAGTCTTGGGTGTGGCCCTGAAACTAGGGAAAAATTTGAGACGTAATACTGAATTTGAGGGTTTCTGTGATTGTTTACAATATATTTTCGTGTTTTTATGTATTAAAATGTTATTGTCCCACTAAAGAAAGTGTTTCCAATGATTCTTCGTTACGTAATCTTTCCATACTGAGCAGTGAAAATGTTTTCGGAAGTGGACCCATTTTTGCAATTTGGCTTTGAAAATTGGCTTTACTAATGTCTGCCTATGAAGAACTAAGGAATTGAGGTTATGTTACATTATTCTGTTTTACTATTTCTTTTCCGAGGTGATTTAAATTGAATATCTACAGCTGCATACTGTCCTCAGTGATTAACCAATATTTTATTAAATTAACAGCAATTTATGATTGTTTTCATAATAAAAATGCATAATTCTGAAGTTTTACCTATTTTAGTTTGATATAATTAACAGCATTATTTAAATTTTCAGTGCATTTAAATATCTATAATGATTTTTGTATAGTTTTCATGAAATAAAGTTATTTTTGTATTTTTTTTTTCAAACATAACCTCTAATTCAGTAATAATATTTGTAATCACAAACTATAAACAAGTCTTTTGTTACCTAAATATTTTCATTTCTGAAGTTTAATTTGAATATCAAGGTTTTGGGGTTTTTAATGTTTACTAAAAACATAAAAAAAATGTTAATACTAATTAACTTATTAATTTTTTAATGGATTTTTAATAAACAAAAACAATGGCATAGATTTTTATGGAGTTGTTTTTTGTATATACCAACCATGTCATTTATTTTTAGAAAGGTTCCATGCATGAGTCTGAAAGTGATTCGACTAGTGAAAAGGGGGAGAAGACTGATTCAAGCGGATCTGGATCTGGAAGTGAAAGGTAGGACATGATCTTTCAGTGTTGTTTCTTGTTATGTGTTTGTGGGTGTTCTTATTTCTTGTCTTTGTTATTAGTGATAGCGGGTCAAGTTCCTCTGCATCAGGCTCCCAACGATCAGGTTCCGATAAGTCTGCAGAGGATAGATCACATCACAGTGACGATACAAAATCATCACCAAAGCACAGTAATGCAAATTCCTCGAAATCTGATCAGCATACAGATAAAAATTCTTCAGATGATGATTCTCCTTCAAAATCGAAATCACGAAGTCATAGTAAGGTGAAGTCAGACCTATGGGAGGAAAACCCAGATATCTATGGCATCAGAAGATCTGGACGCTCCCGAAAAGAACCAGATAGGTTAAAATTGGCAGACAGTGATTCCAGTGAGAGAGGCAGAACTCACAGAAGTAAAAGCAGAAAGAAAAGGTAAAAGCTGGTGGATGATTATGATACAAGCTCTCTTTTTCCAAATAAATAATTGCGTAATATGTTATTACATAACATTACACATTACTTTTACAATTTTAGTGATTCATGGAATTCAGACACATCAGAGAGTGATAGTGATTTAGGAGGTTCTCCACCTCCACCATCAAAGCGACCAGGCCAAAGAAGTATACCTCTTAGGAAAAAGAAACCAGCTAGAAGAAGAAGATTCACTAGTGAAGAAGATGAAAGTTCTGAAGGTTCTGATGATGAAACAAAAAGGTAAATTCTCTATGAGTATTGTATTGACAAAAATGATGGAATTTAGCAGCATTTTTTAACAAATAGCAACAGGGTGTTTCTCTTTTTGTAGGCATTTTATCATGTTTTTTTGGTTATTTGTCACAGTAAAATTTAAATAATATCTTCTTGTAATCTTTTTTTAACATCATAATAAGGTGTAATTTTAAAATCAATATGGAATGCTAAGGCCTGTATTCTATAGTATGAAAAAAAAGTTTCTAAAGCAATTTATAGTTACTGTATAAAGTATTGCGTGTTTTACATGAACAATCATAAAGCAAGTTTATTAAATTTGATATTAATATACAATAAATAAATAATAATATAGACTACCATTCCTTAAACATTTAATGCTATGAAACCTGTTAGGTTCGGGTTGTAACTCCCATTCTTGTTTATCTGGTTTTTTAGACAGGTGTGTAAAAAACCAGATTTTTTATATTTGTATCAAAACAACAAAGACAATTTTTTCCCAGTCGAACAACAACAAGACGTACAGGTGCTGCTGTTAGCTATAAAGAAGCTAGTGATGAACAAACTGATTCTTCTGATCTTTTGGAGGTGGAAGGTGTGGATGGCGAGGCGGAGGCTGAACCAGAACCAGAAGATCACAGTGAAACTATAGAAAAAGTACTTGGAATTCGACGAGGGAAGAAAGGAGGTACCTATTTCATGGTTCATTCTTTTTGGTTACATTTCTATAAATTATCTTAGTCTTTTTTTCAATGTTATATTTTTTTATAACTTTAATTTGAGATTTTATTTCCTATGTCACTTTATGTATCACTTATTATAATTTGCATTTATTTTGGTGCAAATGTAATGTTAAATTTTAGTTAATGTCTTCTTATCATTATGCAGTCACTGGGAATGTGACTACAATTTATTACATAGAAGAGCATGGGGATCCTAATGAAGGCTGTGATCCTAATGATGATGAGTTGAGTGAACCTCAGTACCTGATCAAATGGAAAGGCTGGTCACATATTCATAATACCTGGGAGTCTGAAAAGTCTCTCCTTGAACAAAAAGTCAAAGGAATGAAGAAATTAGAAAATTACATAAAAAAAGAAGCTGAACTATCATGGTGGAGAAGGCAAGCTGGTCCAGAAGACATTGATTATTATGAATGTCAATCTGAATTACAACAGGAATTAGTAAAAACATACAACAATGTGGAAAGAATAATAGGTGAGTTCCTTGATTGTATTTATTTCATTATTGTGTAGAACATTTTCTGAAAACTCCAAAATAAAATAAAAGGATATACAGGTTGGATTTTCAAGGCTGGGCAGTAATGGTTGCTACCTTAACCGTTGTAAAACTTTCTTAGGTGACTCTCCATTATTTTGCATATTAGGACATTACATCAGGATCTGCATTCACAGATTTAGAAAAATATGTAGTCATTTAGAAAATGGGTAATTTAAAAAAAAAACTATTTTTGATGTCTATTGATCTTGTTGCTTATAAGTATCAAAGGGCTATTGCACCATTGACTTGTATATTATTGGAGCATTGAGATTTGCATGATTTTAAGTTTTCTATCCAAGTTATGTGTCGGGAGTTCATGTTTTACTAATAAAATTATGAAGAATACAATTATATTTTTTATTACAATAAATTAATTTTTCATATTTTAAGAGATTTAGTTTTAAAAATATTTTTATTACAGCCTAATCATTATCAGTCGTACCTATTAAAATTTCGCAAAGCTATGCTTGGTTAAAACACAAATTTACTTATTCAGCTGAAAGTAAAAAAAACCAACCATTTTGCCTTTTAATAAGGTTTAAACTAGGAAACCGGTGATGTTTTGACAGATATTTAAGCAATTGACAACATTTCAAAATGTAAACGTGCCTAAAACAAAAATACCATTTCTTAATTTTTCTACTCTGAGTTCGATTATGAATTTTTAATATTTTTTTAATACTTAATTTCGGAGAAAAAAATTAAAAACCGAAAAATGCTTGATGACGTCACATATACGGTTGAATGAAATAGTTCCTTGGTCCACCTTATTATTTTAAAAAACTAAGACTCCGTCATTTGTCAATGTCAAATGTCAATATTACAATAGATACGTCACAACTGTCACTTTCAAAGAGAGACAAAAACAAAAAAACTGTCACTTAATTTTTTTTTTACTGCAAAGCAAAGGTCATTGCCTTTTGAGCCGTATATGTGACGTCATTTGGAGCTTACGTCGTTTTAGAATAAAATAAAATTCAAAGTGAAAATCATGAATGAAAATATCTGCATTTCGAAAAAAGAAAAAATATGGGTCTCGTCATTTTAGATCTAGTTTCATAAAATATAAACATTTTGGTATGTTGAAAAAATGAAATGTTGTCAATTCTTAAGCACCTCTTAATGCTAAAATATGTTAAGTAAGATATTAATAGTTTTTGAGGTAACAATTATCGACATATGTTTATAAATATTTTTGTTTTGCTAGCTGAACAAAGACGAGAATTAGAATCTGGTGGAACAGCACATGAATATTTTTGTAAGTGGGAATCTCTGCCATATTCTGAGGCAACTTGGGAGGATTCCAGCTTAATAGAGAAAAGATGGCCAGTAGAAGTAGAGCATTTTAAAAGTAGAGAAGCTGCCAAATGTACCCCCTCAAGGCACTGTCCTGTTTTAAGAAGAAGACCAAAGTTCCATCAGGTGAAAGAACAACCTGAATACATGGGAAAAGATCCGGTATGTGTACAGTTATTTCTTGTTATTCTAGGTTTAATGCATAATATAGAATTCTAATTATTAAATAGCTTCTAATATAGGCAATGTTTTGGCATTTATCATATTATAAACTATATTGTGTGTATAATATGAGAATTCATTGAATAATCGTTTTCATAATGATTTCTTTTAATTTAAATGAATAATCGTTTTGGTAAAAAGTGGTACCTATATGGTCTTTTAAAAAAAATTCTAGCCCAAATCAGAACTGAAATAATGTAAGCTAGCCAAAAATACATATAATTTTATTTTCTAACATAATTAATTTTAAGGCAGGTGTAATAAATATTATCTATTTATCTGTGCTCAAAATTTCAGCATTATAGAACTAAAATAAATATAACAAAAACATCTAAAAAGTAATGACCACTCTAGATACTCAATATTTTTTTAAGTTTCGAATCTGTAAAAATGGTACATTTTAAAATTCTTAGATGGCAACTCATGGGGCGTCCATGTTGTTGTTTGTCGTCGGCCATTTTGTTTAACAAGGTTATGATGCGTCATGAGTTTCGAAACACGGCTTTATTGATCACAACTTTATCACAGCTTTTGGGTTGAGATGGCTTAATTTAAAAAATGGCGATTACCTACTTATCATTTATATTTTCAATAGGTCTCGTTATTGTAAAAAAAATCTATACTAGCAGTAAAATTTGATAGTTAATATTTTAATATATTGTTAGTATTTTGAAACACGAATGATTATAGTAACTAATGTTTTCGAAATCGGATAGACTAGGTATGACGTTTTCGCAAGAAATTGATGTTTTTCGTCAGTTCTATCTTTGCGGACCGCATGATGGTTTTATTTATATTGCGTCATAATTTTAATTCCATTATTTGAGTTCAAGGTTTTGCAGTATAGCGCCATCTAGTTTCCTTTACACGAAATAAGTGAAAATTTTGCTTGGCTGAGTTTTGCGTGTAGTATTAAAATTCTACGGATGGCGCTAGTTTACGATTATGTAGTAGGTCTTCACTCTGTTGTGTACTCCATAATATATTAATTAAAAGTAAAGATATTATAAATCTTTAATTATAAATTATAGTAACTGAAACATAAATGTTTTTTCTTTATAACTTGTACTAGCGGTGTTTTAGATTTGAGTTTTCCTTGTGTGTTGAATGTTTGGCAATAGACTTTCTCAATGTAGTTGTTTACTAATAAATAATTATAGTCATGTCTACATTCCAGAGTTATGTTTTGAGGGACTATCAAATGGATGGATTAAACTGGTTGATACATTCCTGGTGTAAAGACAACTCAGTCATTCTTGCCGACGAAATGGGTTTAGGTAAAACTATACAGGTATACAGAGTTTTAAGGACATTGTGGTTTATTGATAATTAAAATGAGATCTTAACTAATATTTTTGAAATTTATTTCAGACTATTTGCTTTTTATATTACCTTTTCAAATCACAACAACTTTATGGACCATTCCTATGTGTGGTGCCATTAAGTACAATGACTGCTTGGCAAAGGGAATTCCAGCAATGGGCGCCAGACATTAATGTTGTCACTTATATTGGTGATCTGACCAGCAGAGATATTGTAAGCACAGATGCGTTTGAGTTATTGTATCATTTGCCCATATGCAGTTATTTAATTATATTGTTTTGTTTTCAGTTAAGACAATTTGAATGGAGTTTTGCTAGTTCGAAAAGACTGAAATTCAATGCTATTCTAACCACATATGAGATTTTATTAAAAGATAGACAATTTTTGAGGTCATTCAGCTGGGCTTGCTTGCTGGTTGATGAGGCTCATAGATTAAAAAATGATGATTCATTGTTATACAAAGCTTTAAAAGAATTTGATACAAATCACAGATTACTTGTTACTGGTACTCCATTACAAAATTCATTGAAGGAGTTGTGGGCTCTTTTACATTTTATAATGCCTTACAAGTAAGTAATATTTCGTTTTCTTGTAATAGGATAAATTATCTATATTTTTTATTTTTATTATTTTGTAATTTTTAGATTTGAATCTTGGGAGGAATTTGAAAAAGATCATGAGGATGCAGCAACAAAAGGTTACGAAAAGTTGCACAAACAGCTAGAACCCTTCATTTTAAGAAGGCAGAAAAAAGATGTTGAAAAATCTTTGCCTGCCAAGGTGGAACAAATCTTAAGGGTAGAAATGACGTCGATTCAGAAACAATATTACAAGTGGATTCTTACGAAGAACTACAGCGCTCTGCGTAAGGGCGTCAAGGGTTCCATCAATACGTTTATTAATATTGTGATAGAATTAAAGAAATGTTGTAATCATGCATTATTGACGAAACCTGAAGATTTCGAATCGCGAGCGTCGCTTGCCACTACAGATGCCGTTGAGGTAGTTATATTACATATTTGGAGTAATCATACACATAGCAGTGTGTCTGCCAATGTTTTGTGTTTTAGCAGTTCATTACATACATACTTATTTTACAGAAATTACTGAGAGGTTCAGGGAAATTGCTCTTATTAGACAAACTGCTGTGCAGGTTAAAAGAAACAGGACATAGGGTCCTTATATTTTCTCAAATGGTGAGGATGTTGGACATTTTGGCGGAGTACTTGCAAAGGAGGCATTTCCCCTTTCAACGGCTTGATGGCAGTATAAAGGGAGAATTGAGGAAACAGGCTCTTGATCACTTCAATGCTGAAGGTTCGCAGGACTTCTGTTTTCTGTTGTCCACTCGCGCTGGTGGTTTGGGTATAAATCTCGCTACTGCCGATACTGTGATAATTTTCGATTCTGATTGGAACCCCCAAAATGACTTGCAAGCTCAAGCGCGTGCACATCGTATTGGACAGAAAAATCAGGTGAGAATTTATAGTTAACTGTAATCACATAAAAAAAAATGTTTTTTCTTTTTTGTCATAAATAACATTAATCGTACGATCCACAGGTCAACATTTATAGGTTAGTTACCGCTAGATCTGTAGAAGAGGATATTGTTGAGAGGGCGAAACGGAAGATGGTTCTGGATCACCTTGTCATCCAGCGGATGGACACCACTGGTAGAACAGTTCTCAATAAGCGCGAAGGCTCCGCAACCACCGCGAATAATCCTTTCAACAAGGAAGACCTGAACGCCATATTGAAATTTGGAGCTGAGGAGTTGTTCAAAGATGATGAAGAAAATGATGAGGATCCTGTCGTAAGTGTTGGTACCGCTATTAATAAGGTGATCAAAGTGAATGGTATAATATATGTACAATTGATTTCAGTGTGATATTGATGAAATTTTGCAAAGAGCTGAGACGCGGGATGAGGTGCCTTCTATGACGGGAGATGAACTACTCTCGGCATTTAAAGTCGCCAGTTTTGCTTTTGACGAAGAGAAAGCTGTTATGGAGGTCAAAAAAGATAATGTCGAAGAAGAGAGCAAAGATTGGGTAAATATATGAATATTAAAATACATTGGTAATGTACTTAATTTCGTATACACAAGATTATTACTTTTTTTTATTGTAGGATGACATTATTCCTGAAAATGTGAGAAAAACGATAGCAGAAGAAGAAAAAATCAAAGAGATGGAAGACATATACTTGCCGCCGCGACGAAAGAACACGCAGCAGAACAATGCTGACAGCAGTGAGTTTCCTTTAACTCTTTAGCTAATTTAGTGAATAGGTTATAGGCGGTTATGGGTCTGTTTCACAAGTTTTAAGTAAATTTTATTAAACAGTTATCATGATAGAATTCATTTTATTACCATTTATTTGGAAGCACAGATTAAATAAAGCGTGATTATTGTATTTGGCTGGCATGTACATTTATGTGACTTGGAGCAGTTACTCAGAAATTCTGACTACTACACCTCAATAGCGTGGTATCCGGTTAATATTGTAAAATTTCCCTTGTCAATTTACACTAATATACATGTTTAAAGCCGGGTATACACTAGTAGATCCTAAAACGCAAAGCATTGTAATAGCAAGTTTTTTGTAGGAAGCGGTCGCAAGCGGCGTGGTCGCAGCTCTGGCGACGGCGCGGAGGGCGGCGACGGCGGCGACGGCGACGCGGACGACAGCGACGCCAGCGACGCCGACCACAGCGACGGCGACGACCGCCCTCGCAAGCGCGGCCGCCCGCCCGCCTCGCATCGGGAGAAGATCAAGGGCTTCACCGACCAGGAGGTACACATTATTTATCATTTGATGTCAAATTAAATTAAAGATAACCTAAATGAGGTAATGCTATAATGAAACACCCACACTTGAGTTCCTGAAATAATGTCAGACAGTGGTGAAGCGTCCATACAATCCGATTCCTACCGGCTTCCCTTTTACCTCGGCAATTTCTTTTTGCCTCAGGTTACCTTTTGAAATATTTCACCCTTCGCCACTGATTTCAACATCATAATGTCAAAATACTTATGAATTTTACATAACCATTGATATTTGCGGAGCCTCCTCAAATAATATACTGTGACTTGATTATATGTAACATTATTTTTTACGGAATCATAATTGACTGTTTTCGGCTTGTTTGCAGATTCGTAAATTCGTTAAGAGTTATAAGAAATTTTCGGCACCTCTCAAACATCTGGACAGTATAGCGTGTGATGCAGAACTTCAAGAAAAGCCTCTCGCTGAGCTGAAAAGGTTAGGCGAGATCTTGCAAGAGAGGTGTAAGGCTGTGCTGAATGAAACAGAAGCACCAAGTAAAGTTTCTTTTATTACACAATACTAAATATAATATTCTTATATGTTTGGTTTGCTGATGTTGAGTGTGTTTTAGGTGAGCAAAACGAGGGTCGCAAAAATAACAGGAAAACATTTAAACTTGGTGGTGTCCCTGTGAATGCTAAGACATTAGCGGCGTGTCAAAATGAGCTGGCGCCTTTGGATGATTTTCTACCTGATACAAAAGAAGAGAGGCTAAAATGGCAATTAGATTTTAGGTACAGTATTTTTTCTGTGGTCTTTATTAATAAGTAAATCATTTGTTTTTTGCATACAATAATTTTATGATTGGCGATAGGCTCGTCCTTTATTACGTTGTGAACACACTTGGTGAAAAGTGGGTCCTCTGGTTGCTCTTCTCTCTGCCCATCGAGGATAATCGCGTAATGTGTGTGTACAATAATTTTAAATATTTTGTTTACTTTTGTAGGACGAGGCCAGCGAATTTTGATGTGGAATGGGGCGTTGCAGAAGATTCAAAGCTGCTCGCTGGCATTTATCAGTATGGTATGGGATCATGGGAGGCTATAAAAATGGACTCTTCCTTTGAAATAGGTGATAAGATCCTAACCAACGAGGATAAGAAGCCTCAAGCAAAGCATTTACAATCTAGGGCAGAATATTTGCTAAAACTTATAAAAAAATTACTTGATCAGAAAAATGGTAAACAAAAACAGAAAAAACCCCGCGTTAGACGAGGTAATAAAGAACCAGTCACTAAAGACATTGTCGAAGACGACATGAGTTCTGCAGATGACGGCAAAAAAGGAAAGATTGGCAAAAACGACAAAGGGGACAAAGTACGTTTTCTCAATGTAATAATTGACTGACTTGTATATTTATGCCTTGCTGGTTTTGTATTTTAATGATTTTAACTCATACGTTTTCCAGGGAAAATCGAGGATGGAAGATTTATTAACACATGATGAAACTTCTAATGATCGGAAAGAAAAAGACAAAAAACGAACGAAGAAGGAGGGCAAAGATCGGACTAAAGGTGAAAAGTTGAAAGGACGGAAGAAGCCGGCGGGTCCCATGCATTTCACAGCCAATAGCGAGCCCCGGGCGCTTGAGGTTTTGGGCGACCTCGATCCTTCCGTTTTTGAAGAGGTAATTAATTACATAACACTACACAATAAATGGGTTGAATCATTACTGAAATCGGTATTGGATTTATTAATATTTTATGTGGGCTACTTAATTTGATTCATTAATTGTCTGTTCTATTTCATAGTGTAAAGAGAAAATGAGGCCTGTTAAGAAGGCTCTTCGGGCTCTCGATAATCCTGATCAAACTTTATCAGAAGCGGAACAAGTTTCTAGAACGAGGGCGTGTCTTACCCAAATTGGAAATCAAATAGACATTTGTCTGAAGGCCTATCCAGATGGTGAGAAAAAAGTGGAATGGAGGAGTAATCTCTGGTATTTTGTGTCGAAGTTTACTAACTTTGATGCGAAACAGTTGTACAGGTTGTACAAGTATGGACTAAAGAAAAATGAAGCATCAAAACAAAAGGACGGAAAACACAAGGAAAATGTTAGGGTGCGTTTCTACACCACATTTTAAATAAGTAATTGTTTATCAGGATCATTTATTTTTTTTATATTTTGTTTTGCAGGCAAACAACAGGAATAATCACAAGACAAATAACCATGTGCCACACAAAAGAAATGCTAAATCAACTGAAGCAACAGAAAAAAAAGAAAAGAGACCAAAAATAGAAAAAGAAAAGTCTGAAAAATCTAATGATAAAGTTCCACAGTCTTCAGGAACAAAAAGAAAGCTGGAAGAAGGTGAATGTGATCCAGAGCCAAATGATAATAAACGCCACGAAAGGTATGCCACTGGCTTTCGCTTACTATTACCTCGCACGCATTAATCAATCATAAGCTCACCTGCTTTTTCGTAATTAATTAATAAATTACGATTATGAATGTTTAGAAGCACTGCACTGCTTATTTATTCTGTAAATAAAAAAGCTAGACACAATATGGCGAACGCGCTGCGAACGACCGGCACGCATGTAGTTATCGGAGCCATTCGTACGACTTCTTCGTATTCGTCATTCGTGCAGCTAGCGCGTACCTATCCTGTTCTGTTCGCATTATGCACCTTGTTGTAATGTTGCTTTTAAATGTGTATCGTGATAGCACAAGCGTATTTTGCGGGTCGTTCTTTGCAATGCTCTCGCGGACGGACGCGTTCACCAGATTTGCATGCACTCTTAAGCCTGCTGCAGACCCAAAACTAACTTAAATTAGTTTAGCTTAGCTTGCATGGTTAAGTAAATTACACATACTATACAGTTTACATAGTTTGCAAATTGTACAATATCGCCGCTATGCAAGTTGAGCTAAATTAACTAAGCTTAGTTTAAGGTCTACAACTCGCATTAAGGTTGTTTTGATTAATTGTTTAAAATTTGATTTACCACCGTTTTTAATAAACAATCCTAATCGCTTTTTTCGAACCATCGTTAAAATGTTATCAGCATAAAGGATTTAACATACGTTCTCACGAATGACCTATTTTAATCGTTTTAATCTCAGGATCGGAGCGAAGATTGAGGTTGGGATCATTTATTGAATACGGCCATTAAACTCTCAGATAGGTATTATTATGGAATTTCAACTTTGAAATGTCGCCCCTAGTTCCACCGCAAAAGACTTTGTTTTAAAACTACTAAAATATGATTTTGTCTTTGAAATTGCAATTTAATGGTGTATGCCGTATAGTATGGTGTGTCATCGTTTAATTCTCCCCTTAATTAACATTTTCAATTCGCTAACCTTGCCTTGCCATCTCGCTCACCATCATATCGCTTCTTCCATCCCTGCAGACATAAACTCAAGCACAAGGATCGCAACCGTAAAGACGGAAGTTTGAAGCAAGACGATTTGATGTACAGAGACCGGAGCCGAGTTGAACGAGATCGTGATCGCGATCGCGATCGTGACCGGGAACGGGATCGAGAGCGAGATCGTGAGCGAGATCGAGACCGAGACCGAGAGCGAGACCGGGAACGTGATCGAGAAAGAGATCGCGACCGGGACCGCGATCGGTCGCGGACACGGCGCGACAGTGGCGGTGTGGGGCCGCCGCGCGTGCGCCCGCCTTACGCCATGCCGCATGCGCACGCCGAGCACACGCCCGCGCACCCCGCGCACCCGGCGCACCCCGCGCACGCCGCGCATGCAGCGCATCCCGCCGCCTGGACGCCGCCCGCCTATCCCGGCCCGCGACAGTACCGCGCCGACCGGAATTCGAGGCAACACGATAAGAGAAGGTAAGAAAATGATAATTACTATAAAATGTAATTAAAAGCATTTTCTTACCGAAAATAACTAACACGGAATTATATTGTAGCAGGTACGGTTTTAGCACAATGCCTGGCCCGTACAGTGCATACTACGAGGGCGCCACGTCGATGGCGAGCGGCATGGGATTCCCGCCGGTGCGGCCTTACCCGGACGAGTGGCGTGCCTACGTGCAACCTGAGTACGGGTACGAGGAGAGAGAATACGAGCGCGAAGTGTACAGGAGAGATTACGACCGTCGCGCTCCACCCACTTAGAACTCTACTCTCTTCACGAGCTTTGTAAATATTGTGTACATTGTAAATAATTGTTAGGGATCTCTAACTTCGGAGTGTAAGTGACAAAATAAATAGTGCTGTGGTTTTTATCTAATGATAAGCGAAACGCATCGATTTGACTCTCAAGAAACATTGATAAAATTTTGTGATTGTGTTATTTTAAGTGAGACTGTACATACAGTAAAGTTATTTATTGCTGAAGCTATTGATTGTCTATTGATTGTTGGTGTACAGATTGTAGACAAATACCATTAATTTTATAATAATGAATTTTCTCGCCGATTCTTCTGATTTTATGTTTAAATTCAATGTACTATTTATTTGATGCCTCAACGTTAGAATATTTTGTATTTAATTTGACAGAAACAGGTGATATAATATAGGTCGTATTAAATGTACAAAAATTAGCAATTGTTTGTAGGTTTGCATGTAATTATAAATCATGTGCAATTTAAAGAAGCATGTGTAGCTGAAGAGGGGCACATCATCTTCGACATTGCATTTTAGCAGTGTACAGGAGAGTTTGATTTGTACATTAATTTCTTATTCTATGTGCATTTCTGAGTCATTGAGACTCGGTAACAGTCCTATTTTTATACATTATGTAAAGTCTTATTCTCTGTTACATACAAAAGAATGTAATAAGAGTGAAAGCGTCTTAAATGGTATATGCCATGATAATAAGTAAATAAATAAACATATTAAAAGTTATGTATCCTTATTTACCCGAAAATTCCTAACATTATATAAATATATCGTTTAAGAGAAACTAATCTTTTTATATTATCTTTTATCCTTATTTCCAAATGAGTAAGAGTAAACTTGCATGACAGGGCCTCCGTGGGTCAGGCAGGGGAGTATCAAAACTGGGGAGTTTGAGACTGCAGATTAATTGCCACGATCTAAATTGTGTTTACATAAAAAGCTCTACATGATATGTAAAAATATCGGAATGAAGGTGAACCCCTGGAATGCGGAGCCTATTTGGCGTAATTTACGTTTTAGTGCCACCACCCATGCAAAGGGGTGCTAAAATGTTTTTATTACAAAATTATTTTATTATGAAAGGCTTTGCTATCCTAAGTTACTGCCCTCAAAACCGATATCTAACCATGCCCTTCGCAACAAATTACAGAACGCAACAAAAGAAATATCTAATGAAAGAGGTTCGCTACTCTTCAATTCTAACATCGGATCCGTACTTTGTCGCCAAAAACAATAAACTACCCACCTATGTGGCCGCAACACACGGAGCGCTTTCCATATATATTATAATTCTCTGCGGAGCGCGTCGTCCCCAACTGATGTTTGACTGTGCACGGTGAGTGTGAGACAGGCTTACATAGAAGTAGGTACACCAGTTGTGTGCTAGCTGATCGCCCATTACGCTGAACAATACACAACTGTTTTATGAGTCCCCACAAATCCATATTCTTTCTTCCTTCACCCCTTTTCCCATGTACTCCTGATGTTAAGCCGGGGAAATCCAGTAATTAATTCGCAGGATACCGCGCTGAAAGCAACAGGGGAATATTAAACTATCGTTTGTAGATGTGCCTGCGTAGGGTACCGCGCGCGGGGCTAAAGCGTATCAATTGAACTATTGATAGATCTGCAACCTTCGCCCCGGGCACTCTACCAGGCCCCTCTTATTCCTAAATCTATGCTAGCTATTAACGATAACGAATTGTTTTTGCGGCTAAATGAAATAAATATATACATGTTAAATAAAAAAAAAAAAAAATTAAGAATGTTATACAACTTTTACTGTTTGAATGGGTTTTACATTACATACTTAGAAAAATTATTTAAAAAATCTATTTATAAATATATAACAGCGTAGGTATATTAGTTCCATTATTACATTTTGTTACAACGCAGCACATGCCAAGCAAAGCCAGCCATGCAGCCACGTGTTAAGCCAAGCCAAAGCCAAGCCAAAGCCAAGCCAAAGCCAAGCCAAAGCCAAAGCCAAGCCAAAGCCAAGCCAAAGCCAAAGCCAAAGCCAAAGCCAAAGCCAAAGCCAAAGCCAAAGCCAAAGCCAAAGCCAAAGCCAAAGCCAAAGCCACAGCCACAGCCACAGCCAAAGCCACAGCCACAGCCACAGCCACAGCCACAGCCACAGCCACAGCCACAGCCACAGCCACAGCCACAGCCAAAGCTAAAGCTAAAGCCATGCCACGGAGGTTGAATGCCGCAACTTCCACTCGAGCCAGCCAGCAGTATCAATATTGCCTATGGTTCGCCGTTGATTGTTCGTGACATGACATCCAATTGTTAAATGACGGGTATAAAAACCCAAGGCATTAATTTCAATGGACATTCAATTGTGTGCACTAGTATAAGGCGAAACGCTGTCCGACTAATAAAATATAATCCCTGAAGTAATTTGTATTTATATTTCTCCCTTCTGTTTTACTCAGAAGTGGGATATGAACAGTAATCGCCCTAAGGAAACTGGCAATGGCGTTCGTCCGCCTGGCTAGAGGGAGCAAGAACAATACAATACCAGCGAAAATGAAGATTATCCGCAACCAAAAGCAAAAGAATTGGTCAAATATTTGTTAGAAAATGAAGTCAAAAAGGCGCTATACGAACTCGATCAAGAGACCTTACCACTCAATCTGACTCATTCATTTCAAAGGCCACCGTGCGGCGTCACTTATTTCTGAATTTGATTCTAATGAGGAAGATTGCACGGTATCTACGTGGTTAAAAAAAATTACCAATTAAGGGGACGTACACGGCTAGAATGACAAAATAAAAGCCTTTTATCCGCAAGACAAACTCCGCGGCCAAACCCTTATGATGGCAAGTAAAGAAACCTAACCAACCGGTACCTCGATGATAAAAGTCCAGTCCATGTGGTCGGAAACAACGAAAAAAAAGCGAAATTATGATGCGAGCTGAAAAGTGTGACGAGTCATTAGCCAAGCCAGGTATGTCAAGCCAAGCCATTGTCTAACGTTTAACCACTAGTGTTTTTAATTTGCGTGTCTGAATCAACTCAGTCTAAGCACGATAAGGCTAGTGCGCGTATTGATAAGGGTAGTGCTAAAATTAAATTATTATGAAACGTCGCAAAAGCTATCGTATTCATTGAAATCGTGATCTTGTATTAGGTAAGCGCCTTCAAGTAGTAGTGCCAAAATTAATATAAAGCTATGACTTGTAATCGAGCCCCTATTTTATAACTAAAGTTGTCGGGAAAGACAGATACAAGATCGGAGGCATAAAAGGTTTAGACGGTATAAAATATTTACAGGTCTAGTTTCTGCAAACTCTGCAACCATATTACGCGCAGCTCTTGTATCTGACAGTGCCAACAGCTCTGACGACCTACAAGACACTGAAAATTTGATTGATTTCTAGAAAGCTAATCGTGTTCTTGTGTCCCATTGCGGGAGCAATTGTTACAGGATGGCCGACTGTTACAACGCAGCACATGCCAAGCAAAGCCAGCCATGCAGCCACGTGTTAAGCCAAGCCAAAGCCAAGCCAAAGCCAAGCCAAAGCCAAAGCCAAGCCAAAGCCAAGCCAAGCCAAAGCCAAGCCAAAGCCAAGCCAAAGCCAAAGCCAAGCCAAAGCCAAGCCAAAGCCAAAGCCAAAGCCAAAGCCAAAGCCAAAGCCAAAGCCAAGCCAAAGCCAAGCCAAAGCCAAAGCCAAGCCAAAGCCAAGCCAAAGCCAAGCCAAAGCCAAAGCCAAAGCCAAAGCCAAAGCCAAAGCCAAAGCCAAAGCCAAAGCCAAAGCCAAAGCCAAAGCCAAAGCCAAAGCCACAGCCACAGCCACAGCCAAAGCCACAGCCACAGCCACAGCCACAGCCACAGCCACAGCCACAGCCACAGCCACAGCCACAGCCACAGCCAAAGCTAAAGCTAAAGCCATGCCACGGAGGTTGAATGCCGCAACTTCCACTCGAGCCAGCCAGCAGTATCAATATTGCCTATGGTTCGCCGTTGATTGTTCGTGACATGACATCCAATTGTTAAATGACGGGTATAAAAACCCAAGGCATTAATTTCAATGGACATTCAATTGTGTGCACTAGTATAAGGCGAAACGCTGTCCGACTAATAAAATATAATCCCTGAAGTAATTTGTATTTATATTTCTCCCTTCTGTTTTAATTTTGTGTAAGTAAGTATGTCTTCGCGATTTTTATCTTTTGATATTATGGAAGGCAAATAATTTTAGACTCATAATATGTAATTGCACATAAAAGGGGAGGTGAATGGAATAAAAACGGAAAGACTTTGTCTCTGATTTAATTTGTAAATGTCTATCGGTGTCTCAATTATTCAAAATAAAGGTGATAAGGTAATTATATAGTTTTATGTCTTGATTAACTCTTGAATGTTCTCCCATAATGTCGTGATACTATGCTGGTGGCAAGAAAAAATATCGATCCTCATTATCTAAGCGTAGTATGATTTTTGAATGCATGAAGAAATTGAACAAGGTAGGTATATACAAAAAAAAATCACCGAGAATAAGTGGCACTCAGCCTCTGAGGTATCGCTGTGGATTGGGGCCTTTAGATTATTTTGGAGAATTCCACCACGGCATCCCTTACTTTTCCCGGGGCTCATGACATTTTGGTTTCATAATATTTAATGTTACTTAAAATAAATTGTTTACCATTACCAATTACTCACCAGTTATATCTGATCGTTGAGAAGCAAGTCCTTTGCCTGATGGCAGAGCACTGCATAGCATGCCAATGTGTTCATCTTCATGACACATCTTCATACCTGACAATAATTGCAATTGTCCAGCAAAATAGGTAAGTAAATAGGGTGTAATCTGTCAGATATGTAATAGATTATGTATGTAGTCGAACGTTGGTGTAGATGCACCATTAACGAATTGCACGATTAATACTACAGTGAATTAAGAGAAGCCTTACGTCGCTGTAAAGTGGGGTCAGTACAACAGATTTTTTGAAGAATGCAAAATTACTTAGTTACTATGAAAAACCGCCTATTTGATGTCAAGCCTCTGGGCATTTGAACTCAGAAACCCCAGTGCAAAGCTCACATACGCTGCCATACTAACTAAAAAAACATGATTAGTAATAATATTTTTTATTATAATTAAGTCTTTTCTAAAAAAACGATATTTATTAAGTTAGGTAGATGCTGCCGGTGGACGCTCGAAATAAAATGTAGGTCGGTTGAGCAAAGAATAAACGGTACAGGTCAACAGTATAGGGCGCAGACTAGTTAGGTATGTGTGTACCTAGGGATACTAGATATACTTTTTTGTAGAGAAGTTGTGCGCATTGCGCATGTTCGGAATTATTTCATTCAGTGAATTTACCTTCAGTAACCCTCCGGGCTTTCTGCGTCTCGGTTTAGCACTCATATACAAGTTATATTCTACTTGGTTGCTTTGCGTTTATTTTTTCACCGTATTTATAATATGAGCGATCATTTACACGTGCGCTACTAGTGGTATTCATAAGAAATAAAAATTACGGTTAGTTGTTTCTTGATTTTTTGAAGAATGGTGCTACATAATTAATTTAGTAAACAATACCTTGATGTTGTTATTGATCTGGATTATAGGTACTTGCTGGGTGAATTTTCCGTTTCATATAATTGTGTGCTATTTTTATATTTAACGACAAAGTATCACATTCGTGGAAATTGTTTAGGAGATAAATAACTGGACTACGTAAATCTGTATTAAAGAAAAATAATTGGCGGCTTTAAGGACATAGGTACAACTTATGTAACCTTGTTTATCCGTTCTTATATGCAGAGATATATCAGAATTTTTTAAAAAGTACCAACTTAATTACCTATCGACTGTTACTTTATATACCTACATATCTGCTAATTATAGGGACTTGTAAAAGAGAAGTAAATATGAACACTGAAGAGATTTTATTCACTAATCACAAAATTTAAAATAATTGTAAAACCATAGTAAGGTCTTGGAGAAAATATTATGGTTTTAGGTTGTGGATTAAATTATATTAGACTTCACTTTCGTAACTACTACGGCGTGTAATAATGTTTTTCTTTAAGTAGAAAACAATGAAATGAATGCAGAATGTGTCATGGTGGGAGGCAGGAGGCATCGGTGCTGGACGACACCCAGACGATGGTAACAGGACGTCTGACCATACTGTGTCTGCTAATAGTAGCCGCAGAATGCTGCTATCTTTTCCCGAGTGGTAAATATAATTACTGAATCTGCTAAATATATACCTTGAAATATTCCTCATGAGAGTAATTGTTATGAGTTAATAACTATATTTTTATGTAGTAGATTCCAATGTAGAGGCCCATTTCATCAGTTCATATGGTGTCTTGGTGGTAGGTATGCGTGGAAAGTAAATTCCAGGAAATTCAATTCAGGAATTGTTTAGTTTTTTTTTATAATGATATGGCCGTCACATGTTTTATATTACATTGCACAATATGGTTACCCACGTTTGCCGCAGATGTGCCGGACCCGTGCCGCGGTGCTACGTGTGGTCCTGGTGCGCTCTGTCGACCGACGCCAGACGGTCGCTCCTACAACTGCGAGTGTCCGACGTCCTGTCCCAGCTACGGAGACCACGAAGGCTCAAGGCCACTATGTGCAAGCGACGCGCGCGACTATCCCGGCGAGTGTGAGATGCGCAGGGCCGCCTGCGACTCCAACACGAATATAACTTTCAAATACTACGGCAAGTGTGGTACGTATTAGCATTCATATAATTTATTTATAAAGCCTTATAATATACCTACACCCATAATTTTTATTGTGCATCTATCACAGTCCTTTTATCCTACTTTTATTTGTTGATCTATATAAAAATAATCTTGTAGATCCGTGTGCGGGGGTGACTTGCCCCGATCCTGAAGTCTGCCAGTTAGACGAACGACGTGCTCCGTCGTGTCGGTGTGCGGAACCGTGTCCACTTGAGTTCTCTCCTGTCTGCGCCTCTGATGGAAAGACCTACTCCAACGAATGCCAAATGCACCGCGAGAGTTGTCGCGCTAGGAAACAATTGAAAATCATATTCAAAGGACAGTGCAGTTCGGGTAAGTGGAATAATTCAATTTTATTAACTTCTTTACTAGTCAAGCGTTTTGTAAGATCAAAGATCACCGTATGGTATCTTAGTAAGTTAAGGGTGAGGCAAGTCTTGGTTAGGATTTTTGAAACTTTACTTAATAGTACTGCGTATATTTGTTTACTATACCGTTATGTAGGTGTGAATCCGTGCGCCGAGGTGGAGTGTCGGCACGGAGCGGAGTGTCGCGTGGAGGGCGGCGGTGCGGTGTGCGCGTGCCCGCCACCGTGCGAGCCTGTGCTGCGACCCGTGTGCGGTTCCGACTCGCGCACGCACGACAGCGAGTGCGAACTGCGCCGGGCCGCCTGCCAGCTCGGCAGGGAACTACGAGTGCTGCACGCTGGCGCCTGTGGTACCTTATTCAAATTATAGTTGTTTACTTTTAGCTTGCGTCTTCTACTGAACCATGCATGACCAATCAGCTTGAATCTACGATTACAATGCAGCCTAATATGTATTTTTTATTACTTCTGTACTAATATTATAAAGCTGAAGAGTTTTTTTGTTTGAACGCGTTAATCTTAAGAACTATTAAACTGATTTTAAAACTTTTTTCACTAACAGAAAGCTATATTACTCCGGAGTTCTTAATATCATGCTGTACTTTTTATCCGTGGTAAATATTTATTGTAAGTAAACTTTATGACGCGGGCGGACCTCAAGACAAAAGCTAGTTACGTGTAATGCTGCGCTGTCCGAACTCAAACTGTCAATACGTACTAGCAACAGCAGTGTGCATGCACTGTTGTGTTCTAGTTTCAAGGATAGTGTAGCCAGTGTAATTACTGGGCATTACGAGACTTAACATCTTATGCCTCGGAGAGACGACCGCAGTGGATTAATTAATTTTCATCTCACATAGATGGTGTTGCTACTGCTTCATATCGCTTACCATCAGGGGAACGGCATGCTCGTTGATTTGCAAAAATAAATTATTGAGCCCCTCCTAAAACGGCAATAAATACGATTAAAGAATTAAATTAAGTACCAATTTAAAGCCCTAATTCTGAGTCGTCAAAACTGAAGGTTCAAACGGCGTGTGCGCGGACCGCGTGTGCCCGCACGGCGGTGAGTGCGTGGCGGCGGGCGGGCGCGGCGTGTGCCGCTGTCCGCGCTGCTCCAACGAGTTCGCGCCCGTGTGCGGCTCCGACGGCATCTCCTACGGCAACCGCTGCAAGCTGCAGTTAGAGGCGTGCCGGCATCGACGAGACGTGCAAGTGCTTTATGACGGGCCTTGTAGTAAGTGATTAGTATTCGGTATAAATATATGTTTATTTTGTTCCATGTCAGTTTGTCAAGGCGCATGTTCTCAAAATGGTTTTAGCAGTTAAGATCGATATGTAAGGGTACCTACTATGTAAGTTTTATAATCTTGTTCCCTTCTAAAATCAATAACCTTACAAAAACTGGCGAAAGCACATTATTTTCAGGAACAGACTGATTAAGAATTATCAAAATATTTTGAGCCAAACTTTTACTTGTATCGCTCTTGGCTACATAATATTTAAAATACTTTATCCTTCGTTACAGACGGCTGTGAGAATAAAAAGTGTGAGTTTTATGCCGTTTGTGAGAGCGACGGAATTTCTGAAGCGAGTTGTGTTTGTCCAAAGCACTGCGAGGAAGGCACTGTATGTATAAAAATAATAGAATATTTAATTGTTATAAGCAGAATCAACCATGGCTTTAATTTATAGGAAACTGAAGAGGTTTGCGGTAACGATAACAAGACTTACAGTAGTGTTTGTGCCTTGCGTGACGTCGCGTGTCGGGAAAAGAGACGACTTTACGTCAAGCACATGGGTTCATGTGGTGAGTGATTGGGTATAAGTTATGTACATTTTTAATAAGCGATCCTGTTCGTATGACTGATAATATTATTTTGCTTCGGCATAGATCAGAAATTAAAAATATAAATTATTAAAGTAAATTAATATTGTCAAGAAGTTTATTTAGTAGATAATTGACAACACGAATCATGATACTATTGATGGGTATCTGATGTGTTGCAGAATCTTGCGCTGGCGTACAGTGTCCGGCCGGTACGTGGTGTGCGCGTGGCGCGTGCGCATGCGCAGCGCCGTGCGCAGCCGCGGCGCGCGAGCCAGTGTGCTCCACGGGAGCGCGCACCTACCAGCACGAGTGCGCGCTACTGAAAGCTGCGTGCGAGGCGCGAATGCGCGGGGAACCACCAATCCGCGTAGCGTATTACGGCGAGTGCACTGAAACACAAACTGATAATACCACTTCAGGTATGTAGCTCTACATTCTTCTATACTAAAAATAGTATGTTAACAATAAGTAACATTTTGTTCTGTTTACAAGAAAATATTTTGCATAATAAGTACTACCTACTGAAGATTTTTACCTATTTATTAGGAATCAGGGTTTTACTTCGACCGTTCACCAAGAGATATAACTTTTTTTTTTTTTTAATTTCTTAAGGTACAAACAAGACAATGCGCGTGGTAGATCTTAACAATGAGATTAAGTCGGAGGACGAGTCGGCAGAGAACGCAAGTTCGGGCACGGCGGTGTGCGCGCGCGTTCAATGCGCCTTTGAAGCCACGTGCGCCGTCGACTCTAACGGACAACCTAGGTAAGATGGTGAAAAAATTGATTATTTTTGATCGGATATAGCAACTATTCTTATACATATTTGATGAACGACCAGCCTGTGTGAACTGAAAATATTAAAAAAATCGGGAGCTCGTTGCCAACATGTAAAAGAACTGCGAGTCGTGTTTGGGCTCGGAAATGTGCCATAATATAAAGCCTTATTATTTACTTATCTTATCGTAATTCTTAATTTTTGTACTTCTTTTTTCATTTCATACTAATTAAGGCAAAAATTTTGACATTTTTGAATGTTTGCTAGAACCAAACCCAGCTGAGCAGAATTGGATATAGTAGTTTGGCACACGGGTAGACCAAGTCCTGGATTAACATATAGGCTACTTTTTTATTTAAATGGGAAATAATAGATTTTTTAAATAGATGGCACTGGTACCGTGCATGCGGTGCGATGAATCGTTACAGTGATGTGGCTACGTTGGAAACCTTTCCGTTTTTCATCAGCGCAAAGTCATATGCAACACCTAGATATTACTATTCATTGCTCAGAAGTTATTATACCAAAATCAAACAAAATAAAGTTATTGTTTTTAGATGCGCGTGCCTATTCGATTGCGCAGCAGCCGCCGCCGCCCATACATCCACTCCAGTATGCGCGTCTGACTTGAGGTTATACCCAACGCTGTGTCACATGAAGTTAGAGGCGTGCCGGCGGCAGGAGGATTTGAGACTACGACCTCTGGCTTTATGTCGTGGACTAGAGGTGCCATTAATTATGTTAATAAAAATTAAATGATAAGTACTATTATAAAATTAAGAATCAGTTTATTTGGAATCCATGGACATGATATGATGTTCTAGTTGAGTTATACCCTAAACAAGGGTATATAGTGCGTCAAAATTGTAGATAATACTTTTATGATCATGATGAAATACTTATGACTTGCAGTTCAGACCGTGTGGTGATGATGAGCCTTTAACCGACCCGGATGGGAAGCCGTTGGATTGCGGCGGAGGTCCTCATCGCAAAGACTGTCCCGTCGGCAGTTACTGTCATCACACTGCTAAAGCTGCTAGATGTTGCAGAAAAGGTAAGCCATTCAATTTAAACTTTAAATTGCTATTTTTAACTAACTTTAAAATTCCTTCTATAGTTGTCTTTGTGTCTTTTTTAGTAAAAAAAAAACAAGAGTGATTTCTCGTTGCAATTTATTACTTACTATGTTGTAGTTCTATTTCGGGAGAAGTTTTAAATAGCTAATAAAAATGCGGGTCACCATTGCGGTAATTAGCATAACAGACATACTTTAGGAAATAACCTTAATGAATTATGAGCGTTCTATATACACGTATGCTTATTAGTAATTCATTTCCTAAACTATACTGACTATGGTATTCATGAATTATGTTCGATAACATACCGCACTTATCTCTGAAGGGTTAAGCGGAGATACATCAACTACTGATCAATAAATATTTAGACAAATCAGTGATGGAGCGCAAAGGCTGCCAGGAGTCATGGCACGGGTGCTGCGCGGACGGGGTGTCGGCGGCGCGCGGGCCGGGCGGCGCGGGCTGTCCCTCGCAGTGCGGCTGTCACCGCCTCGGCGCCGTGCACGAGGCGTGCGACGAGGCGGGCCAGTGCTCGTGCCGGCCGGGCGTCGGCGGGCCCAAGTGCGACCGCTGCGAGCCCGGCTACTGGGGGCTGCCGAGGATCGGGAACCCGCACACTGGATGCATACGTCAGTAGCACTATCGTTATCTATGTGCTTGTGGAATATAATAAATAAATTAATAAGAGTGGAACAGTAGGCATTGGTTCAATGGTCAACATGATCAACTACGAAGTTCAATTTTAAAAATAATTTTAGCACGATAAATTTATATAGTTAGGTAACTATTAACATCATTATCAGCCACAAGACGACCACTAGTGAACATAGGCCTCGCCTATATAAAAATATAACTGATACTAACCCCTATAAGCATAATATGCACATCTCTAAAGTACTAGCAGTAACTGTAAATTATATATTTTAATATTTTATTAAGGCGTGATTTATGTCAGTGCTTATTATTATTTCTTATCAACAGCATGCGGTTGTTCAGCGTTCGGTTCAGTGCGAGAGGATTGTGAACAAATGACCGGGCGTTGTGTTTGTAAACCTGGCATCCAGGGACAGAAATGCACCGTGTGTTCTAACCACGAACATACCCTTGGACCGAACGGATGTTTCGACCGTAAGTACCAATAAATAACGAATTTCGAAGTCTAGAAGTCAGTATCGTATTAATAAAAGAAAAAAAAATATTTTCTTATATATTGTGAACTAACAGCAATCTTTTCTCAATAGCGGAATCAACTCAACTACCAGCGACAAATTGCGACCACATGACGTGTTATTTCGGCGCTCACTGTATCGTGCGCAGCGGTCTTGCTACATGCGACTGCAGTACTACGGAATGTCCGCCAAATGAAGCGCCTTCAGTTTGCGGCAGTGACGGTCGCACTTACCTTTCCGCTTGCCATCTCCGCACACACGCATGCAGGACCCAGTCTGACGTGGTAGTCCAAGCATTCGGACCTTGCAGTGAGGAGGCACCACATGTCCGACGAGGTAGTCGCTCTGGTAGATCAGCGAGTGCCATTCGTAATGCTAATTCCCGTGAACCCGAAAAAACTTCCATCAAAGATCTCGAACACATAAAGTTCCAAAGCTCGAATTCCTTGCAGTATACAGACGTATCAGTAGACACGAGTGACAGCGGCAAACCCGACAGTCCTGAACCAGAGTTGACTTGCATCGATATTCTTCCACCGATTGGGTATCGCTAGAATTAGAGAGCTAGATATTAGTATAGTAAACTTCTTTTTAATATTAATATTAAAACTTTTGGGATTTGATTCACAGAGAAGACCTACACTGTTTCTCATATGTCAAATAACGAGTCGATTTCTAATTGCGTTGCTAAAACAATTAGTAAACCTGAAACTATACCATATGATGATGAAACTGACTATTTAATTAATGAGATTGAAGAATACAGTTACGAGGAATATGAAGAAGAAATAAGACCCAACATGTACGATCTGCCTCTGTTTGATGGCCAAGCGGGGATGACGGCTCGTACTACATTATCAGCTAAGCGATTTGATATATGGGCGGAGGTTTCTATTGTGTGCGGTAGAGGAGCCTTAGTGAGTGCTTCCGGGATGAGGGACCATTTATGGCTTGGTTTTGTCGATAATAAAACTGTATTGCGTTTTGATGTTGGAGGCGGCCCCTTGGAATTGCGATCTGGTAAAATAAGAACGGATGGTAGATTTAAGATATCAGCGAAGAGGTACAAGAAAGATGCTGTATTAAAGGTGGGATCAACGGTAGTCGAAGGGTCGGCTCAGGGCCGCATGAATTCATTAGACGTAGACCCGTTCATCTACATCGGTCAGCCGCCTGCAAACGTTACGAAGTAAGTGATATTTTTTTAATTAAAGGTTCGCTCCTATCTATGTTTTAAACAAATAGATATGTAGAACTAAACTTTAGTTTCAATAATAAGGAACGATTCTGATTATCAAGTTAGAATGAAGTTACCTTTAAAAAAATAAATCACTATTCGTGTTTTTCTATTGAATCAATTAGAAATCATGTCTCATTACGCATAAAGTTCATCTCGGTCCCATCTACGGGCACATTTCATAATATTGACTGTTAACAATAGAGGATCTGATACGATTGGTGTGCGCAGGTTATCGGGAACATCAGTGGCTGGGTTTGTGGGCTGCATACACCGCCTTCGCGTGAGTGATCGAGATGTGATACCTCCCTCGCAAGGAATGAGTATCACGTCACACGGATTGCGCGCTTGCACACCGGATAATTTAGCTCGACTAGTATGCCCTTAAAATCTATTTGCAATTTTGTGCCAGTAATATCGTTCCTTTGATTAACAGAAATATATTTATTCTGTAGAATTTTTGTCAACAGCCTTTGTTTAGTGATCTTGTGACGTTTCTTATAACTTTTTGAACGTAGGTTCCTAAATAATTTTAATTTATATAATGTGTTATAGTCATTATCTAAGATATAATATTACCTATGTTATGTTGTTACCTTTTAGACTCGCTACATTTTTACACGACTGGGATTTTCGGATTTTGGTTTTCACAGTATTTTCATAACAATTGTTAGGGATAAACAAAATGGAATTATTTGTTTAAAAACAAAATCAAAATAATGTATAAGAATGACTATAAATTACTCAATAATCCATTTTTAAAATAGGTTCTAATACTATTTAGATCGAGTGGACGAATCATTATGTAACCATCGGTACTTAATAATTTACTGATTTTTATGTTCTTTCTAAACAAATTAAAGTAATTTGTTAAGGTAATTACTACGAAACAGTATCAAAAGTCCGGACTCTAGAGATATACAAGGCACTTGCTAAATAAATTCTTAATACTAAAGTCGGACGATCAAAAGATATTTCAGAGCCTCGAGTCACTGTTGTTTTCTATTTCAAATCGAACAAACGAGACTGCAACAAAATAATACTGAAACTGGTACCATATCTATTCTTATCATGTGCCAGTAATGACACTTATTAAATAGTGTTTCTGTTTATATATAAAATAATGTATAATACATTAACTCTCAAATACATTCAAATATAGCAAAATTTCAAATAATCAATAATATAAATAAAACTCATGCCACAAAAGACTTTTGTTCTTAAATACCTTTACCTACTATTTATAGTTACCTTCAATGTGATATACTTGTAATTCAAACTATATATTTCTAATGTTGCATCGTATTGTTAACATATCTAATACTTTTTATAATAATACATTTTCTTCTTATATTATACTGTTCTCTTAAATGTGCGTTTTATTTCGGCGTAAACTTTCCGATTACGATAGAATTAGATCTAGCAAAATATTAATATTTCGTTACTAAGCTTTTCAGTGGTTCATTTGCTAAAGTGGGCGAGTTTGATCTGACATTTATATGACTGACTTGTTTTTACATACATCACTATAAAAAGCTGGATTACTGTAATAAACAATAGATAAATCGTCTAAGAATAAATAACGAACATAAATTGTTAACATTCGGTACTTACTAAAGATTCTTGAAAGAGCTTTTATATTTAATAATGTAGGATAAAACGTTTTATGAGCTTAGACATTCATTACTGATTTCAGATTCAAAAAAGAATACACACACACCATCGCGCTTTTATCCTCGCAGGGGTATGCAGAGGCGCAAGTAGGGCCCCCACGTTTCGCCAAGTGTGTTCCGTCCCATGATGTGATAGGGGGCGAGCCTATAGCCATATGGGGCACTAATTCCAGACTCCGGGCTAATACTGAACAATAAAACCCAAATATAACTTTGCCCGATCCGAGATTCGAACCCAGGACATCAGAGCGCTGTCGTACCGGACATGCAGTACAACTACGCCACCAATGCAGTAAAATAATAATGCCTATAGAAATTATGCAAAATTATAGCAAGCTCTATAGGTCTTTGCTACTTTCCCGTAGTATTCTTGGACTAATAGAGATATAACTTCGTTTATTTATAGCTATTATTTTTATACGCATGTATATTGTGTATAATTTACATGGCGAAGAGTGGTATATACATTATTTTTAACCCAGGTTTTCGTACCTAACTTCACCAGATGTATGTGTGCATGTTGTAGCATTAGAGATGGAAGACAAGTCAATAGACAGAATTAATATTGAATACAATTGCATTAAGACGTTTCAAGTATGAAACTTAGTTAAATATTATTTGATATAAAAATGTATTATACCTGAGAAGTGAAATTGAGAATGAATACCCTATGACATCATAAATTCGTGAATCTAAGGTAGGTACGCCGTTTGTTCACGGATAAGCCAGCACTTGCGTTTTAATATAACTTTCATTAGGATTTTAGTTGGGACGTATTTTATGAGGACATTATTAAAGCTTAGTAAATAACGTTCATAGAAATAAAGTTTTTGCATGTCTATGAATTTAACGCGTTTTAAAATAAAGTCAAATTCGAATTTATGTAATATCATTTATGATGCCACATTCGCCTCCTTTCTCACTCCATCCACATTCGCAAGGCGAATGTGGATGGAAGAGCCGGTTGGGGTCGATCGCACCGAACCTTCGAATGTCAGATATCTGACATTCTCAGTAAAGGCCAGGTCAAAAGTACCCGGAACCGGACGGAATGCATGAAAGGATTAATGAAGGTTGAGGAAGCGCGAGAAGTATGCCAGGACCGTGCAAAGTGGCAATCTATAGTCTCTGCCTACCCCTATGGGATAAAGGCGTGATACTATGTATGTATGTATGTATGCATTTATGATGAAATTTGAATTTAAAAATTATATTCACCGTAATTATTTTATTTGATTTATATTTTGTAACGTGTATAAACTAAACTTGTATAATATATACATTTAGGTACAAAAGTATGTATAATAAAACTGAGAGGCTGTATGTTGGTGATAAATTACGAATTCATTGATTTTTGAGTTCCATGCGGATGACTGCGTGTAAAACGAGTTAATCGCATACAATTTAATTAAGTACCTACAGTTAGGTCTATAGACGCTATAAAATATTTTCTCGAATTTCATTATCTAACCCTTATTTCCTTATCAGTATTCACCCTTACTTTCCTTTATTAATTCCGCTTATCTGTGTCTGCTTCATAAAAGCGGTCCACTTTAAATTTTAAAGCCGTTACTTTGTTTGAGGATCAAAGGAAAGTGAATGTCAAGTCTTTTCCGAACGTATTTCAATAGTTATTTATAAAGACTTCGATTTATCCAAACAATGTTTTTTGTGACTATATATAGATTCGGAATTCATATTTATCAATGGTGAATGTAATCTTATACCTAGTCTTGCCATAAATATTGTAATAAAGAAAAAAGAAAATTGTTAACTGCAAATAACATTTATTACTTTTACAGTGTGTCAGTTTAATACATAAATATAAAACAATTAAAAATATAAAAGCTTATTCGAAGTGGTCTCCATTGGCTGCAATACAGTCCTTTAAACGATGAGGCCAGTTATCAATAGAAGCACGCACTCTTTCCATGGGAAAATTCTTCACTGCCAATCGTATAGATTGTTTTAGGGACTCAAATTATCATGGCGTTTAGAGCAAGCTGTACTCTCTAAAACTGACCACAAATCATAATCCAGCGGATTAAGATCGGGACTAGACGACGGCCAGTCTTCAGCTCTGATGAAGTCCGAAACGTTCGATTCCAACCAAGACTGCGTGGACCGAGCTTTATGACCCGGCGCCGAGTCTTGCTGGAAGGACCATACTTGGTTATTGAACATGGTGATGTTAAGGGGCTTAACTACCTTCTCAAGAATGGTATCTTGATACACTTGTGCCGATGTTTTGATACCTTTTCACAAAAATATGGCTCAGTCACTCCTTCATAGCTAACACCCCACCAAACCATCACTGAAGTCGGATAATGTCCACGTTGCACTCTGTCGACTAATTGGGAAGCTTCCTTAGAGCTTTGAGCATAAATACGGTCATTTTGTTTGTTAAAATGTTGCTCAATTGTAAAAATTTTCTCATCCGTAAACAAAATTTTTCTGTGACCTCCCTTTGCGTACCGCTTCAGTAGTTGTTTCGATTTTACCACCCTATTCTTCTTTAAATTATCAGTTAAGAAATGGCCAGTGCGTCTCTTATAGGCTGCAAGTCCTAAGTCATCTTTTAAAATACGCGACATGGTTCTAGGTGCTATCTTCATTTCCCGAGATAAAATCTTTTGCTTTCGGACAGGATTTCTTCGAATTCTTTCCCTTACTGCTTTGACCACCTTTTTCGTACGAACACTACGTGGACGGCCAGATCTTTTCTGTCACAAACAGAGGAGGTCTCATTGTACCTATTAATAGCCCGGTACACAAACATTTTACTAATACCAAGTGTATGGAGAGTTTTAAAAATTGCATTTGGCTCCATACCTACTTTGTGTAATGCTATCACAGCGATTCGGTTCTCTTTATCACCCCACACCATTTTAATATCGCAAAATATTTTACAATGTATTGGCGCCAAAATGAGAAAACACAATGAACAATCGTATAAAAATGACAGATTCGAAATTCAAATGTAATATTTTTTTATAATTAAGTGTAACAGTATTTATGGCCAGACTAAGTATTTATGTTACTATTGTTTGAAGATTTTTATCTTTTATTTTGGGGGGTAAGTACTTACCTTTAATGTTCGGAGTATTGAAATTATTTAAATTTATGTTTTATTTCATTAAACATATATTATTAGATAGAAGTACAGAACATGTTTATATAAACGAATACATGTGGATTAATTGATTAATAATTATAAAATAAATGCTACTATAATTACCTATTCAAAAACGAATAGTCGCATTTAACGCTCTGAAGATTAATTACTATACTAATTACTGTATCTAACATCCTTGACTTGGGAAGGCACATCAAAATTATGACTGCAAGTTCTGTGATAAAGATAAAATTTTAAGTCGCGAGTTGTAAGTGCCGGCCCTTTGTCGTTAAGATAGGTGAACCACATGAGCTCTCACTTAGACGGAGACATTAATTTCGTCATAACAGTCGTTTGTTCAGCCGCCTGCTCAGTAATATAGCTAAAAGCCCCTATTCATTATTCCTCACTGCCTTAAACGGTATATTGATGCGACTGTGTGAAACTAGATGGGAATTAAGAGCAATAATGTAGATAAGACAACATACGTCTATTTGACGACAAAGTCTAGTTTTAATTAAGTTTGTCTATGATTATACGAACAAAATCTGTCTATTAATTTATTAATATTATTCAATTTTACAGTTTCGCGGAATAATTACACATATATTTTTATAGATTGGTCTTGTTTTCATTTTGCTATCAATTCTCGTTGATGAAAATAAAACGAATGTGTCTTGAAGCTCCTCACAATTTGAAGAAATAATCCTTATAGTTTCAGAAGTCTGCGGAATGCTAGTTGCAAGTTTATGATTAATGAAACTACTTAAGTAATGGTTTAGGGACATGAGATGAAAATGTAAATTAATTATTTGTTTTCTTTTTTGTTTTGTCTCCCGAGCGTAAATTGTTAATTCTAACTATGTTATTAGAGTAGCATTCATGTGTATCCATCTCTTGTATTCTCATTATCTCCATGCTCGGTATATACGGCAATATACGGAATATACGGCAATATTCCATGCTAATTTTATTTATTATATTTAACATCACTATTTCGGAGTATTTACTTCTAAGCGATTGTCTTAACTTTCACATTTGAATGTTTATATTTATAAAAAAAGATTGTAAATATTCACTTTGTTTAACACAAATATAATTTAATAATACAATTTAATGATGTTCACTTGCGTTCAATTATTCTTAGCAAACATATAAATCCCTCTCAGGAGGAGAGGAGGCCCGTGTCCAGCAATGGTACAGTATATAAAAGAAGGCTGATATTATATTATTATAAATATATTTTAATATCACTTTCTTCGATAGAAGTGCTTATAAATTATTTTCCGAGAAGCAAGGAGGTCCTGTACTTATAAGCGACGCCTTCGTTTAAACGCCGAAGTCGCGGCTCGAATGGCTAAACGGTCGGGTGTAACAAAGGGAACTTTATAACTGGTGTTACTGAAACCTGGTGACTTTCGAACATTATTCTTAAGTTGACAGTTTTTGCTCCTTTATGCGAAAAAGAGAAAGTATAGTCGCTTATAGTGATTACTATTAAAAATCGCATTCAGTGTATATTGTGAGTCCAGTTTTTGTGTAGAGAGAGGATATTGTGCGTTTAGCGTTGCAGTCAGGTATCACTTTATTATGTTAAAAATAGGATAGATTTTGTGTATCTGACTTTTTCTGAGAAAGGTAAGATGTGTGCTTAGCATGAGGACATGGAAAATATTTAAACCGTTATTTATGTTTAAAATAGTGGACCGCTTCTATAAGACCGTAATAAATGTTTTTCTTCTTATTCCCCGCCGTGACCATGAAGACTGCAATCTCTTCGAAAGGTCGGGAGAAAAAAGTTTTATTTCAATATTCCTTTAACTTTGGTTAGTGGATATTAAAAACCGAAAATATGCCTCAATTCAACTTTAAAAATAAATATTAAGGAAGAAGTGTTCTGTGTAGGTACAAAGCGATAGGTATCGCTAAGGTGACAAATTGATAACACAATATTACCAACGTTGTTACTGCGCAGTGTCGTGTTAGACATTATAACGATTCCTCAGGAAGTCCTGGTACAACGACATTGTTAGAATTTTCAAACGAGTTAATATCAAGAGCGGCTGTGGAATGTTTAATTACCGCTGTGACTTCCTACGAGTGAGGAGACAGTTGGCGTCAACATACTCGCGTGCCTATGTAAGCTTTTCAACGCTTAACGCATGTCTCGTGTAGATTTGCATAGTGTGCGTGTATGTGTGTACTAATGACTTACGTTCGTACGTTCCTGCGCTCGCTTTTATACACATTTATTTTAATGCGGCTGCCATAGTAAATTAAACTTATCTTGAGCGCGGTAACAGATGTGAAACTTGAATTACTTTTTACTTCGCTATTTAGGCAATGGCCTGGCATCAAAGCAAATAAAAAAGTACAAGCAAAAAGCGCAACAGGTTACAAACTCGCGAGTAATTTTTCATGTGCGCAACGCGGGTCGCATAGATTTCACTCTTGGAGAGGAATTAACGCGAAAGCCACGACAATTATTTACGACGTTTCCACTCCGGAATTACAGCCTGCCGCACCATCGCACCACCGCGCCCTTTAATGTTTATTCACGGGTTATAATTTCAGAGCAGAAAGGATTATATCAAAACGTAAACGTAGCCTCGGCAATATTTCACGCGCCCGCTGCCGTGTGCCGAACGCGAAAGGTAATAGCTGCAAACACGGAAATAATCTCTGAGAGAGCAGATCAAAACTACCGACAGATCATTTGCAATGCACTGACAGAATGCATTATGGATTCTGGATTTGTTGCAGGCCGATTGAACATTCAGCTCGTGACGTTTTTGATTTGCATGACCTGTGATCCGAATTGGAAACGTCAAAATTTATTACATCCACTGCTATTGATATAAAAGCTGTAGTTTTAGCATCGGTTATTTATTTAATAAATGAATTACAGTGGCTAATCGAAAGACTGTCGTCGTAAATATGTTTAGCGATGGTGAGACCAGCGCCTGTCGGGCGATAATAAACGGGTATTGCTTCAATCCAAATGACTCTTTTCAGGAAATGCAAATGACCGTGCGTCAAATACCGACCATTAAATTTGGATAACGCAGTTTACGTTTATATTTCGCACGTAATCCGCTCGACGTGTAAAATACGGCCCGTCAGTAAATATTAAACTCTGCAATAATTTCGCGTGTGTCAGTGTCATAAATATTGTCCAGAGATTTTCATATTAATTGCAACTCCACTACAGCACCTTTGTGGGCATGAATTTTAATTTTACGAACACATTCTAGTACCAGGATTATCACACCCAGTTAGATTTGCGATGCGATTGCACATTACGACGAGCTGTCCTTAATAAAAATTCACCATGAACTTAAATATTATTTTAATGTTTAATTAAATGAACAATGTTATTATCACGGCCCGTTTTTAAATTAATCATCTTCAATATCATACACCATATAAAAATGATTTGATAATTTATCATACAGCAGTTGATTAAGATATAAAACGTCATTTATAATTGACCGTGTTCTTTAATCAGAAAGATACCTGCGGGCAACGGCTCGATGTTCCTCGAGATGCTGTTAGTTAAGTAAATTATTCATAATTAATTGACTTTTACAAATAATACTCCACAAGAGATATTATTCTACAAGCAAAAATAAACGAGGCGCATACAGGCTAGAGAACAAATTGATTTTTGATGTCGCCGGCTCGCGCCACGATAATGATTTTCTGCGGCCCACTGGCGTTTCATTCCCTGACAAAAACTTTATTTATCGGTAAACTATAATAACCACGCTATGTAAAAGGATCTTTTACCAAGCGGTCATTATCTGTGATTGATTGAATTATCTTCTCTGTTAGCTGATAGTTTAATTACAATTTATTATCGTATTGTGCTCCTACCGTACGCACATTTACCTCCTGTATAATTACCAGTTTTAATTTAATCACGGTGTTGGCGTGTTGGGTGCGACCGTGCTCCACGTCATACTACGCAGCCTCCTACTCGTATGGCTATTATATTTGCTGTTAGCTTTACTATGTCTACTATGTAATCGGCCATTATAAATTACAAATATTAGTAACATACGTGTTATTTACTAGAGAGCTGTATTTATAGATTGTAAAATTTTATTGACTAATTATGCTGCTCTTTACGTGAATATATTAAAATCACATCAGTTTCTTTATGTAGATCCTCACAAACGTAATTTATATAGAATTAAGATCCCATCTTAATTCTGCGCTAATGTGCCTGCAATAACGAGAGTACATGTTTTAATTTATTTTGTTGTGATAGCATCACTATCGGTTTCTCCGGTGCTAACTACATTAAACTTTATAGAGACATTCAAGTAACAAACGGTCTTTCTCTTAAGACCTGCGAAGGGAAGCATTAGTTCGTTTTCTGGCCCGACAAATCAAGATAGTGTCGCGATAAATGTCGCATCCAATCACAAGGTGTTCTATTACAAGGTGCGTGGTGTTATTTATGCAGGACCGATGAGTAAATATATGGGTTAGATGAACGATCTAGAGCGAGTGGGTGAGAGGCCGCGCCGTCGCAGCCACTGCCGCGCCCCGTGCTTGCGCGCACGCTTGCGGCCGCGCAAACTTCGCATGAAGTGTGCCACTGCGCCTTATCTGATCATTGTGGAAACGGGTTAAATAAATAAACGATAAACCGACGCCCCCGGAAGCTCACTCACATAACTGTTTGGTGATTTTGTTCAGCTATGCGCACACAGGTAGCGCTTATTTTGCGGAGTGTCATTCTGAACCTTGCCAGTGCTGCGGTGATCATCCTTTGTTTATTCTACACCCGGTAGGAGTATACTGCATCTGCATGGAATTCAGTTTTACCAACAATATAAAGTTTATAGAAAAATTTACCACTAAATGCATATGTAGTTTACACAATGAACTAAATACGATTATAGTGTCAGACGTTTCAAAAATGGTCAACGTCAAAGGCGATATAAACGTGATCGGTATTGTGGTTAACTTTGGAATGGCGAATCGAGTGGGCTTCAGTACCGAAGCGTGGTGGTAAGTTCGTTACCTTTGTCGTGTTCGCGTTTGCGTGTGAGTACGTACTAACTGCTCCTAACTGAAAACGGGCCAGGATCGGTGTTGTACGGTTAACTTTAGTGATTGAGCCAATGTCATTGACTTTGGCAAACCATTGAAATCGCTGTTAAAGGTAAGCATTTATGTGTATTTAGACACAATATTTACGAGACCACATTTGAACGCCAATAATATTATATTGGTTACGGAATTTATTTATGTTGAATAGCGACCACCTTACATATAGTACAATATTCGCCATAATGGTTCGTGCTAACGTATCAGCTGATATAACGACACAGGCGACTTGTTAGACACGAAATTTTCTTAGCTTTTGTTTGGTGTGAAACTAATCCAAATCAATTTATTATGATCCCCTTATAGTTCTTTGCACTTTGTCGTGCTTGGATAAAATCTGTAATTTTAAGCCGATTCTATTGTTTATCATAACGAGTCTAAAAGGTGGTTCATAATAAATATACAAGCAGTAATTAGTCATTGGGCGGGAACTGTGGACGCGGCGCATAGCGATGTAAACTTACTACGGCTACCGGTTTGTGGACTAGTTGCAAATCACTAGGCTTCAATTGTATAACAAAGCGCGTGGATTTCGCGCGGTTTCGTAACAATTAACCGCTTGTAATTTGAGATAATTTCAGGCTTTTGACTGAGGTTCAATAATGGTCCATAAAACAGTCACAAATGTCGCACATATTCCGGACCGTACATTACAAAAGTTTTGTATTGATTATCTTATTAAAAATTCAAAAGTTTATGAAAATGCATGTTTGTAAGAAGTAAACGCAACAACTGAATGGATTTGAATGAAATTTGGCACACACCTAGACCGTATTCTGGATTTATATCTGGATAGGATATTTTTTATTCCGATAATTTTCTCTTATAGGAAATAATGTAATTTTTAATATATTTTTTAAATGGATGGCCTTGACGTCGTTCAGGTGGCGCTATAAATTTCTACAGTGCTTTTGTGACTTTTATAGCGGGAAAGGTACTTTATACGGGCGAAGCCGCGAGCAACACATAGCCAGTTGTAAACGCAAGTTTCATAGTATTTTTGGTATTCAAATATTTATTAGTGATGTCTTATTGACGTGGTTTTGACATGATAAGCCTTCACGTTAATAATATAGGAATATTGAACCGAATTAAACCCTGGTTCTTGTAGAAAATATCCATTTTACATTAAATCAGTTTGTATTCATTTTCATAAAATATGTTTTATGACACTAACTGGTGTTTACGTGTGTAGTTTTAAATAATCATGCTTGTTTGTCAACAAGTTTCCTTTTTATATTACAGAGCGTAAATAAAAGTTGATCGAAAGGTTTTTGCCTTCTATTCGCTGATCAAGCTCGTGTCTCCTTGGGTTTTTATTGATAAAATATATAATTTTTCCAGTGGGAGGTTGCCTGGTAAAATACTATACGACTATATACTACGTAATACTTGCAAACTCTGTGACGCCTCGAGCCTCGCGGTAATCTCTATTTCTGTTTCTGTGCAGTCGGTATTTAGCTGGATTTCTACAAAATATGATTTAGGAATCTCTTACATCACACCGTTTAAGCTAAACTATAGTGTATTTTTTTTTTATGAATTGGACATATTGGTTTAGGTCAGGTCCGGAGCCCTATTCTATCTATGAGGTGGAATCCGATTTTTTTGCTATTTTGAATGTCTTAATGGAAGGTCAGTAAAATAATACTCTATTTGCGTATACGGTTAATATACCTCCTTTGTGATATTCCCACGTAGACAGATGTCCATTGACCTCACCGTAGTCTGCCTGTGTCATTTGTGATCAAGTCACGAGTATTCTTAAAGTATTAAACTTATTTTTAAATCTGTACAAAATCAATATTCCGAAACTTTTCTATCAGTGTCTGAAAGTAATGAAAAAAGTGGTTTGTATTTTTTGTATCTCACTAGAGAAAGTTCCGGAGCGGCTACTGAGGCGCGGCACAAGCCACAAGGAATATTAAATTTTCTAGTTTCATGTCTTCAGAAAGTTGCTCACGGTTTGAAGTTTAGTTTATCTGTTCGCGGCGTAGCGACATTTTAATTTTATATAGACTTGATGTAATTTGCGAATTTGCGAGATCAGCTGTAGGATTTCATTAAAATTAAGAGTTTAAATTAACCAATTAGTACTTTGTACAACGGAGCACAGTACAAAATAGATTTTAATTAATTTGTAGTCTATTGTAATACAGTTTGTTTGGTATATATTGTGGGCTGCTCAAAGGGTCACAATATATCTGTAATTTTAATACAATAAATCGATTACACTGAAGTTACAAATGTCAATTTAATATTCTAACAAATATATTTGTGGTAATCATAATATGTTAGTAATCTCTAAGTCAAAAATGTATTTGAGCTAAAGGCATGCTTGAGTTCAACGTGATCTAGATTTAATGATCTGGCTCAAGAGTTATATAAATAAATATACAAGGAAATTATATTATACTTTCGCTATAATTACCCTTTTTAATTTTCTCAGTACCTAAATCTAATGAGTCAAACTTGGAGCTTAACAAGTAAGCAAATATGTAATAGATGCCTGATACTAAGATAAAATTTAATGTATCTAAGCATTTGCCTCTAGGGCAGATTTACAATACTGTATGTCTCCTTACCATTTTTTTTTATTTTTTTTTCTTGTCTAATAAACTTAAAACCTAAGTGCACTCTCCCAGAGGAGATTGATATCAGGCACGCGTGGTAAGGCGTCTTGCGTCAGTCTCAGCTTAGAGTGACATAAGGGTAGGTGAAAGTATGTTTTTGTTAGGATAATCTTACATGAATACGGACGATGTTACCAAACTGATTGCAGCGGTCTACTACAGTGTATTGAATAAAATTATTTCCGATCAAATGACTTTTGGTAGGAAGGATTGTATCCTAGTTCTTGTTGGCTAATCACAGCGCACTCTAAAGTGAAGACGCAGTCTACTATAGTCTTGTTTGGAATCGTATCTTAATCCAACTCTGGATATCGAAGCGATCTGAAACGTATAGTAATTGGAATTGAAACATGTCTGTACGCTACGAGCTAGTCTATCTTCTACAAACGTTATGTATTTTACGAAGTGGTTATGCTTAATATTGTCGTAAACAAGGTGAGATTGAATTTTATGTTTGCCGGCTTTAGTATAAACTTCATTCCAGGTAAAACTTGTTTCTGACAATCTACAATTTATTTATTGTATTAATACCCACGCAAATTCCAACTATGCACAATGTTATGTAATATACAAAATGATGTTTTTTGAAATCGTTGTTTAGCACGGCTGTTACTATTCGGTATTGTAATCATAAAATTTAAGATGTAAAATACTAAAATATTTTATATGATAGTTGTATCACAAATCTATTTGCCGAAACTAATATTACACATTAAGTACCATTATGTTCAGTAAAGATTTTTTTACGGATATTGCAATGAATGACACTATTTCCCTTAACAATTCTGTAATAAGTCGTCAGATGCGTTTATGCGACAGAACAAACTGACTTTTGTCGTGTGACAATAACTTATTTGGCACGTTATAAAAACTGTGAGAATGAAGTCCCTTTCGGTCTTGTATTTCACAAGCGGTCGTTACTTAGATTATAAGAATATATAAAGTTTGACGGGTGTTGTGTTTTATGTCGGCAGTCGGCTGCCCTGTCTGTGGCCATCGTCCAGCTTAACGCCCTTCTTGGAACACTTTATTATTATTTTTCCATTCCAAAAGTTGCATTTGGTCAGTCAGTGGTAGAATACCACTAAAATATATGCAGTATTGTGCTTTGTAGACTAATAGTGATTTTTTTTGGATATCGACATATAATTAACTGTCTCGCATGTCAGCATGTCAGTCAAGGGGCTCCTTGACTATGAAGGTTTAAATAATGAAAACAACCGCATAAATTGCGTAGAATACCTTTATGTCGAATCCTTGTATAATGTGTCATAAATGCACATAATTAGGACAGATGGCTTATAAACTAAGACGTTATATAATTTAATTGCAAAAATTCAATCGGTGAATAATTAACTCGTCTCCTATCAATAGCAGCCAAATGTTAATCAAAATATTAGTTACTTTGTAAAAGTGGGAAGCTTAATGTCTAAACTTGGTCGTTAAAGTTGACGATCGAGTTGGAGTCTGAACGTAGACCAACTTCGAGATCCATTGGGGATACAACACGACCATAAATTGTAAAATCGCGAGCACTCGTGTGCTAAGTCAGGTATTACGCTTTACTTACTCGCTTCCACTTTTGTGAAGTCTATTAATGTTTTGTATTCTATTGTTTCATTTCAATGTTTTATCTTATTAATATTTTTATTTAACACTAGCTTTTGCCCGCGGCTCCGCCCGCGTTATAAAGTTTTCCGTTATAAAAGTCACGCTATATATTTTCCCGGAAGCCTGTGTTCTTCCCAGGGTCTCAAACTGTCTCCATACCAAATTTTATCCTAATACGTTGGGTAGTTTTTGAGTTTAACACGTTCAGGCAGACAAATTCAGCGGGGGACTTTTGTTTTATAATAAATTTTTGTATAACTTTTTAAGAGGAACAATCCCGTCATACATCATTGTTGCATAACTTTAACCGTTTACGCAGCGCACGCAACAGAAGCTCTCAAAAATAATATATTTTCCCCGTTTTTGCAACATGTTGAAACTGTTACTGCTCTGCTCCTATTGGTCATAGCGTGATGATATATAGCCTATAGCACTCCAGGAACAAAAGGGCTATCCAACATAAAAATATTTTTTCAGTTCGAACCGATAGTTCCTGAGATTAGCCATTACTGAACTGCTCCTATTGGGTATAGCGTGATGATATATAGCACTCCACAAACAAAGGACTATCCAACACAAAAAGAATTTTTCAGTTCGAGCCGGTAGTTCCTGAGATTAGCCATTACTGCTCCGCTCCTATTGGGTATAGCATGATGATATATAACCTATAGCACTCCACGAACAAAGGGCTATCCAACACAAAAAAGATTTTTTTCAGTTCGAACCGGCAGTTCCTGAGATTAGCCATTACTGCTCCGCTCCTATTGGTCATAGCGTGATGATATATAACCTATACCACTTCACGAATAAAGGGCTATCCAACACAAAAATATTTTTTCAGTTCTAACCGGTAGTTCCTGAAATTATCCATTACTGCTCCGCTCCTATTGGGTATAGCGTGATGACATATAACCTATACCACGCCACGAACAAAGGGCTATCCAACACAAAAATAATTTTTCAGTTCGAACCGGTAGTTCCTGAGATTAGCCATTTCTGCTCCGCTCCTATTGGGTGTAGCGTGATGATATATAACCTATAGCACTCCACAAACAAAGGGCTATCCAACACAAAAATATTTTTTCAGTTCGCACCGGTAGTTCCTGAGATTAGCCATTTCTGCTCCGCTCCTATTGGGTGTAGCGTGATGATATATAGCCTATAGCACTCTACAAACAAAGGGCTATCCAACACAAAAAGATTTTTTCCGTTTGAACCAGTAGTTCCTGAGATTAGAGCGTTCAAACAAACAAACAAACAAAGTCTTCAGCTTTATATAATAGTATAGAGTATAGAAGTCGCAGTAGTCAAAGTTGCGTTAATGATGAGATGTGTATTCGTCTGCCAAGTTTGAATTTCCCGCCCTCTGAATTCGCCGCCCGGGGCACGGGCCCTGGCTTGCCCCCTCCTAGATCCGGGGCTGACTGGAGAGTGTTATAAACGTAAGAGTAGACAAATATAATGAGAAAGCTTCGAACTGCTATGCTATCGGGTGCTACACGTGTTATTGTGAGTCAACCATAAAAGGTAGACATATGCTGTCGTGGGATATTTTTTATATAATTTTAAGGCGAACATTTCCGTCATACATGATTTCTGTGTAGCTTTAACCATTAAGGTTGCACACGCGGCGGAAGCTTAAAAAATGGAGTAACTTCTCCCGTTTTCCCAACATTTCCCTTCACTGCTCTGCTCCTATTAATTGTAGCGTGATGAAAAGTATACTATAACCAGCACAGGAGTATGACAAATAATTGTACCAAGTTTCGTCAAAATCCGTCGAGTAGTTTTTGTTTCTATAACGGTTATACAGACAGACAGACAGACAAAAATTTTACTAATTGCATTTTTGGCATCAGTATCGATCCCTAATCACCCCCTGATAGTTATTTTGGAAATATATTTCATGTACAGAATTGACCTCTCTACAGATTTATTATAAGTATAGATTAGGAAATACTAGGATTAAGTCGGATTGGATGTCACAAAGATGTCAGTGTAATAAATATATTAATTAGGGTGGTGTGACTTTCATGATGTGTTTTCCTTGTTAATTTATGAAGTAATGCGATCTGAACGGGTGGGCTTCGAAATAAAATTTGTCTATTGAAACGCGCATGGAAACTATCGATACGATGGGTAGAAGGGAGGCAATGACGTCTCACGAGACATAGGTAAAGGTATTCTTACTAAAGGTCTAAAACTTTATGAGTTTGCAATATGGTTAGAACTGTGTCATATTATGTAAATTTCGCTGTAATTCTCAGATACTTAAAAGTAACGAGCACTCTAAAATCAGAATTAGAAGCCTTGGAATTTTAGTAGAATTCAAAATGTAGTGTTAAGTCTAAATTTGTACTTAGTTTTATGTATTTTGGCACACATGATCTAGATTCTGGCAAAGGAGAGACTGTGAGGATTTTAACCTTATTTTTTTTACTAGTGATAGCTTGTATATTCATGGATCTATCTCATAGGTGTAGGATAAATATTTATACTATCGAAGTGATATTTGCAATTTCTATCGATAGCGTAGTAAGTAATTTTCAACCTTAATGACTTTTTATGTAGGAAACCACACAGTTTAAAATTCTGAAGGTCACTCACTTTTACAGTCCAGTCAATTAGTAACATAATTAACTTATCAACCATTTAAATCATCGAAAAGGATTGTCTGTCTGGTTAAGAGTTCGATTCAACGAATTTATCAGATATAAATCACTCCTCCATAGTTGTTTATGTGGGATTAATTGTTCGGCATGGGTTGGTTTGCCGGCGGCACGGCGGCGGCATCGGCTCTCTCGTATATCACTCGGCTGACGTGCGATTCAATTAAAGCAGCAACTGACAGACGCTGTTCAAATGCATAAAAATTCATAAAACACTGGCCGGAACAGGACCGTGCCCTCGCATCACTCCAACATGTCCATTTGTCCGGTCTTCATTCGTGTAAAAGCAATTATATTATTCCAAACATATTGCTGTTTTTGAATTTCGAATAGATCTGAAAAAAAATAAGAAAGGAATTACATTCTATTTTCAAATAATTTATTGCCAGCTGACTTGAGTTTACTCGTATAATGGTCGGTAAGAAATGACGCTTTAATAAACTTAAAACACAGAATTTGGCACAACATTTCTGTCTGACATTCCACATTCTAGGCATGGAGGCGAAACACATTGTGAATCTGCGGGATGTCAACAACGTAAAGGTGGAAATGTGCGGAGCTTCTGGTTGTACGTTGATGAAATGGAGATGAAGGAACGCAAATGTTCTATTGCGAACCTTAGCCGCGGAATATTAACAACAGCCATCCTATACGACTTCAAAGATGAAGTTTGTTTGTCATTAAAGATTTATTGATGGTCCCATCTTACTTTCATCTAAGGTATTAAATTACTATTGCTTCGTTTATCTTGATATGATATATATTATACATTCAATTGTTAGACATTACAAATCAAACATTCGGAAAGTTTTTATCACTTTAGGTCAATAATTTATTATTACTTCAATCCTGAAAAAAATGATAATTCTTTTTCGCGCGAGGAGAAAACAATTTAATCATTTTATGGAATTTATTCTGTCGTAGTCACCAACTTGAAACTTTATTTAGAAATATATGAACCGTACCGCGAAAGAGCTGTTCAAGATTTTACGTTTATTTTGTTTTAATAAGTTCAAGGCTTTTGCGAAACGGCAAATGGAACGAACATTAAAATTCTTGACAAACTGTAACAAGTTTTTATTAGTCACAAAGGTAATAAAAAAATTCATTCATTGTAAGCTTTATTGAGTTATTTTAAAGTTTTAATATTATTAATTTATTGTAATATCTTTAACATAGTTCAACATCGTGCTTTTGTTTTTCTTATTGTTTTATAATAAAAATAACAAATTACTTTAATATCGTCCAATAAATATGAGAAATATGAGGATAACAAAATTATAGAGAATGTTACATTTCTTACCAACAAAGTTCGTTTCTTCAATCATTAGTTTCACATAAAGTTCCATCAAGTTTTTCATTAAGCATATTTATTATCGTACTATTATCGTCCCATTATTATGAGATATACGAAGTTAGACAATTCATAAAGATTGTTACCATTTTTCTTATCAACAGAGTTCGTTTTTTCAATCATTCGTTTCACATAGTTCCAAGTTTTTAGGAAACATATTTATAATCCAATTTACAACTTCTATAAATTGTAAATGAAAAACGTACTCAATTCAAGTAATGTGTATTTCAATGAAGCGTCGAAGCGTGATGGTTTAGTGTGAAACACGTCTCGGTCACAGGGGAGCGGGCCGTTAAATCTGGCACAGATAATAAACTGGACGGTATTTACGACAGGCTAGCCAAGTTATAGGTCGATTCGATTATTGCGATATCGTGGTTACTGGACATGTTTGTTTAAACAACACGCCCCAATAGATTTACAGAAACAATTTATAACGCATTAAAATTTCGTCATATTAAATTTTAAAGGCCGAAATATCCATGATTATTAATTATTTTTACGTTTTTCTTTCAACTGCGAGAACTAATCACTAACTAGACGTGAATTTAAATTCTTTACTTGCCAATACTTGTTTAGTTACCCAGATTAAAGCCGAAACAAAATGTATGAAAATGGACCTTGAGGTATCGCCTTAAGTTTAGTTTAATTGCTTATGTTGACACGCGATGTATTGATTTTATGGATATTAAGGTTATGGTTACATGGTATATTCATTCAAATTCATGTTCTAGCTACATCTTTAGGTTTACAGGGGGAAGCTGGAATTGTTAAAGGTTTGTATTTGCCAGTATAATGCATGGAGATCATATCTATATACTAGATCGGAATCTTGAAGTAATAGCGCTTTGCGGTCCGCGTCGTCACTATTGCTGCGGTCGGCTGCAGCCGCGCGCTGTCGTCGCACGTTGTGTGCTGCGGCCGCATGCTGCAATGTCGCGTTGTTCGAAATCAATTTTCGAAAACTAGTAGTGTCGGTCAAAAGAGTCTACAATGGCTGGCAGTGCTAGCAGCTAAGTTAGTTTCCTAATCTATTCCCCTCATCATCATCATATTATTCCTTAAAAGTAGAGAAAACGAGTCATCGTCATAGTCATCCACCATAGGAAGTCCACTGCTGAACATGGGCCTCCCCTAAAGATTTCCAGATCGACCTTTAACGAGTAATATTCTTCCATAATGCATACAAGCTAATTTACCAGCTTCTATCCCTTTACTCATTTACTAACACTACAAAAAACCTAGAATCAAATAAAAATTAATAAAGCAGATTTTTGTGGTAAGAATAAAGTTAAATGGAAGAATTGAAAAGGGGATCACGCGAATGGCAACACGAGCCGACGCTAATTAAGCATGCGATATGAATGAAATGTGAACTAGATCTCTCCACAGCGGAATAAAAATGCTATTTTTCATTCTTTTAACTATTACTAACTTTTGTTCGTGGTTTCGTCCGCGTGTTAGAGTTTTCTGAGATAAAAGTCTCGTTGTATATTTTCCCGGAATAAAAATAACCTATGTCGTTCCCAGGGTCTCAAACTATCTCTATCAAATTTCATAGAAGCTCGTTCGGTAGTTAATGAGTATGTTGCGCTCACATAGACAGACAGAGTGGAAGGCTTTGTTTTATAATATGTAAGGATGTTAAGATAATCGTTAAATTATACCAAGTGGCTATGCTTACATTGGCTTCTCTGTGTATTATAAGAAAACTATTAGTATTTTTAAATATATAAGTTCCCACTCAATAAATTTTTCGGAGATATGTGAAGCCTGCGAATTCGCACTAGGCTAGCGTGGTTCATCTAACTCTAAACCCTCTCAGTAGTAGGGAAGGTCCGTACTCAGCGTTGGCTAGTATATAACACAGAGCTGGTATTTTTGCTAATAGTTTTCACTAACAATGGATATCATTCTTAAGATTATGCATCATTATTAGTGCACACAGGTAATTCTGCACCATGATTCCTATTCGAAATCGTGTCTGTTTTTTGTCATGGTACATTGGAAATACGATATAAAATGTTTAACTAATCTAATTTCTTTTTTGGTATTATAAATAGTTATATAGAAAAGTGTTATATAAATTAGAACATACTGTAGGCATTCCTAGGTAGTTTTGTATGTTGTCATTGGCGTCTGTCAATTTTGAACATCAATACTAGTCCATTGAAATGTTACATTTTTTAGGCCTTACCTTGCGTTTTTTAGAGGACGCTATTTTATTTTTTTGAAGTGTAGGGGGGGTCAGTGTAAAGCTAAAACCAAGTTTGTGGGGTCGCCACCCTTGTCCCACGGCCGCCATCTTGAAAATAGGGGTTGAAATGGTTTTTACGATGTATCTCTTAAACTATTTATCTGACAAAAAAAATTATAGACATTTTTTGTTGCAAATTAAATTCTCTACAACTTTGGTTCAGTAACTTTTTGTCGTAGAACTATAAATAAAAAAGTTATAAGCGAAAATGTTAAGAAATTCAATGTTAAGCAATGTCCATTGCAACGTCATCAGAACGTGTGTTTATAAGGTTCATAATACTTTTTTTTGTACTCGCATTACGTACAACACAAACCTGCGGTTGTCGGCTTGTACGCGAATTACTTGGATCCTGAATCGCTTTGGCACAGATGAAGCAATTGTTCACATAATCATAGTCTGGCTCTGGAGCTTCTGAAACTGACGATAAACTACGGGAGCTGCTGCTGCGACGACCGATTGTTCACAAAAACAATTTTTTACGAACTGTTCGGAAGTTACTGTACATATTGCGTGTTATTGTTATTACGTGGACAATCGAACCGATAATGTTGTTCGTCGTCGCAGCAGCAGCTCCAGTAGTTTATCGTTAGTTTCAGAAGCTCCAGAGCCAGACTTTGATTTTGTGAACAATTGCTTCATCTGTGCCAAAGCGATTCAGGATCCAAGTAATTCGCGTACAAGCCGACAACCGCGGGTTTGTGTTGTAGGTAATGAGAGTACAAAAAAAAGGATTATGAACCTTATAAACACACGTTCTGATGACGTTGCAATGGACATTGCTTAACATTGAATTTCTTAACATTTTCGCTTATAAGTTTTTTATTTATAGTTCTACGCCAAAAAGTTACTGAACCAAAGTTGTAGAGAATTTAATTTGCAACAAAAATGTTTATAATTTTTTTTTGTCAGATAAATAGTTTAAGAGATACATCGTAAAAACCATTTCAACCCTTATTTTCAAGATGGCGGCCGTGGGACAAGGGTGGCGACCCTACAAACTTGGTTTTAGCTTTACAATGACCCCCCCCTACACTTCAAAAAAATAAAATTGCGTCCTCTAAAAAACGCAACCCCAAATGTAACTTTCCAATGGACTATACGTGTTTTATAATAAGTTACATGCAAAATATAACATTTGGTGACGAAGGCGAAACGAACTGCAAAAAAGAGTTATAAAGAGAGTTACAGTTATAATATTTGATTAATGACGATATAAAAATAGTTGTCATAACTAAAGTGATCCATGCGCCGTTACATGAATGGATTGTATTGAAAATTTAATTAAAACAACGAAAAGTCATGGATATAAGCAAAAACTAAAGACGAATTATATAGATAATATTTTTTAAGATTATATATGTTTCTCACTCTTTTGGCGTAATAGTAGACTCCGTTAACTTTCATTTAACATGGTACCAAGTCCAACATCAGGAAACTGACCTTAACAAACATTATATGCAGGGTTTAGGTTATTTGCAATTAATATGTTGTCTTGGTAAAGCACCGTTGTTGACACTACCCTAAAACAACTGTTTGAATATTTAGCCTGTGCTCGCGATACTGCGATAACCCCATACTTATTGTTTGTATTAGTCAAGGGTATAAATAATAACTTACTTTAATAGATAACTAACATTTATTAGATTAGCATTTTTTAGTGCAGGCTTTAGTAATTACTAATTGGTATCCTTAGTATTTTGGAGAAAATATTCAAATTAGAACATATGTGTTATTGCTAATGTATTGAATAATATGGTTATTATTCAGCTCATAAATAAGGCCATGTTTTGCTTTTCATCTCCTAATATATATATTCCTTATCTCGAAATAGGCCCTGCTCGTTGTTTCGCCCGCGTGTGAATCCTTATCTGCTAACAAAATCCCTAAATCACTGTACTGATCTATAGATCCGCATAAAAAGAACATCTAATAAATCTCACGGGGGAAAATTACCGGGATAAAAAGGACCTTATATGTTAACCCAGGACATGGTCTATCTGTGCGCCAAACTTTATCATTATCCGATCAGCTGTCGCTGCGTTTACTTCTTACAAATATACAAAGATTTTCAAAAACATTGATTCTTTACCGGTGGTAGGTCTCTCATTTGTGAGAGTCCACTTGGGTAGGTACCATCGCAATATCTATTTCTACCGCCAAGCAGCAGTGTGTCACGGTTGTGTTCCGGTTTGAAGGGCATTGTAGCCAGTGTAACTACTGGTCATAATGAGACTTAACATCTCATGTCTCAGGATGATCAGTGCAGTGGAATACTAAACAATACTTTTTAATTCAAGGTATTGGATGGTGTTTCTACTGTTTATGGACGGTCGTATTGCTTACAATCAGGCGAACGGCAAGCCCATCTCTTTATTTAAAGCAATAAAAAAATCTTATAACAATATAGGTATAAGATAAATACAAACAGTACAATGTGAATATGTCAATGCTTTCTAAAGTATATTGAATATATAATGAAAAATACAATATGTTAAAGCTGAAACGGTCCTGTTTATGATTTAAAATCAAGCAATCTACAAATTTAAACCTAATTCGAATAGAGTTGTTTCTAGATAAATATGCATTACTATGATTGTTTAGGACTTCTGTTAGTTTCGTCTGTGACTCTTACTTTGTAATATAAAGTTGGTGTTTACTGTTTGTTTATGTAACTACGCTTTCAGCTCTTATTTGGAATAGGGTGGAATTTAATTTGAGTTGTTGAGCCTGTATTCGATTTTTTGTACAATATAAATGGGTTTGCTCTTCCGTTGTTGATCGTACCACATAAAAGCGACATCAAATATTAGCTTTGCTGTTGCGTTTTGTAAGATTTGTGAGTTCATTGGAAACCTAGCGGATTTAATTTAAAAGTATTATCATTTGTGTTAGTTATTGGACTTATGGCATAAGTGTCGAAATATTCTTTATACATTACTATATACTATATACCCACAATCTCTGTGAAGTGCTTTTTTTGTGAGTTCCCCGTTTATACTTTAAAACCATATAAACCATTTGTGGGTATTGCTTATTATTTATAAACCATGAGTTTTGGTGAAAAATCCCTGAAACATTTCTTCTATTTATTACTTAATTTTTTAATTCTTTCATTGTTAAAAAAAATAAGGTTTAGTTATAGCCCTATTTTTGACTGTCATCACACGTTTTAAATTATAATGTATGCGGTACGATGGAGTGGTGCCCTTAAACAGCTCATTAGTTTCTCACTTTAATAACTTATTTTGTGTCGGGTGTCGCTTATAAATTGAAAGCAGCCTCTGTTATGGCACCTATTAAACCTTTAACGATACAGTGGCAGCTCTCATTTCGTTTGTACCAGAGTATACTACAGTCAAATATAAGTTGTTCTCACAAATATTTACTTTAGTTAATTAATGATTTCTTATGTTTACGCGAATGTTAGACATTGAAATTAAACTAATTTTCGGATTCTATCGCGGTGCTAGTATTTTATTTTCTCCCGACGTTTCGAAGACTTTGCAGCCTTCATAGTCACGGGGGGACTGAGGTGTTGTTCATCCGTAAAGTCAAAGTTACAATATCTACCTACATTTTACAATTATACAACTTTTTTAAATTTTTTAAATTTTAGCTGTTGGTGGTCCGATCTACGCAGAATGAGCTCACAGTGTCTTGAAGTCTGGCAGCCGGTCTTTTGGGTTCCGATTTAATTAAATGTAGAACTGGATCCCAGGCTTGTGCAAGCTTCCAACCATCTTCCCTATTGAAATTAGGATGTTTTTTAATTTCAATAGCCTCGCGAATCATCCTAGGCAGGAATCGGTGTTCTTTGGCGAGGTTTTGTGGCTTGTCTAGTCGCAGATAATAATTGGCGCCTCCCTCAGAGTGTTCAGCGACTGCAGACTTCGTCGAGCGTCGGTGTTTCACGTCAGCTATATGTTCTTTTACGCGGGTCCCTATATTTCTTTTTGTTTGCCCGATATAAGAGAGGCCACAGTTGCAATCTATTTTGTATACTCCCGGTTCTTGTAGAGGTATGTGACACTTGACAGGTGGTAAAAATTGACTAATCTTCTTTAAGTCATACTGTATATTGGAAACAGACCCATACTGATAAATATCTGAACGGTGAATCTCATCACCACCCAAAACAGTTAGCTACCGTGGGCAAATCTTTGTTTCAGAGAGCACAAGGAATCTGTGACGAGAAACACCTGGCCGCTGAGCTGCAACATGTCAAGCAAGTACTGCGAGACAATAAGCTCCAAATTCCACGCCGCCGTCACAGAAACCGAGTGAAACCAGCCACAGTTGAACGTGTTCCGGTTGTATTACCATATGTAAGAGGAGTCACCGACAAGATTGGCTACATCCTGAAGCGTGCTTCCATAAAAACTTATTTTAAGCCGCCTAAGAAGATTAGTCAATTTTTACCACCTGTCAAGTGTCACATACCTCTACAAGAACCGGGAGTATACAAAATAGATTGCAACTGTGGCCTCTCTTATATCGGGCAAACAAAAAGAAATATAGGGACCCGCGTAAAAGAACATATAGCTGACGTGAAACACCGACGCTCGACGAAGTCTGCAGTCGCTGAACACTCTGAGGGAGGCGCCAATCATTATCTGCGACTAGACAAGCCACAAATCCTCGCCAAAGAACACCGATTCCTGCCTAGGATGATTCGCGAGGCTATTGAAATTAAAAACATCCTAATTTCAATAGGGAAGATGGTTGGAAGCTTGCACAAGCCTGGGATCCAGTTCTACATTTAATTAAATCGGAACCCAAAAGACCGGCTGCCAGACTTCAAGACACTGTGAGCTCATTCTGCGTAGATCGGACCACCAACAGCTAAAATTTAAAAAATTTAAAAAAGTTGTATAATTGTAAAATGTAGGTAGATATTGTAACTTTGACTTTACGGATGAACAACACCTCAGTCCCCCCCGTGACCATGAAGGCTGCAAAGTCTTCGAAACGTCGGGAGAAAATAAAATACTAGCACCGCGATAGAATCCGAAAATTAGTTTAATTTCAATTTAGTTAATTAATTTAGGTGGAAATTTATGGAGAAAGTTATTTGTGTCACCTTATATTGTTTTATGAATGGTTGATAAAATTTATGTTTTTGAGGTCTTAAAATTGAATTTATAGTCACATAATATTGAGTTTAGCATGGTTTAATATGGCATTGCATTTATGCTAGTAAGATATTTGTTATTATTAGTGATGTTTCAAAATTGTTAATTATAAATACTGATATTCTAAAACCTTTTAAGTTTTTACCAGATCATACCAAAGGTTATTTTGTATAACAATGAAGTTGCTCCCTTTGTATACCCACGGATTGGAGATCTTACAGAATTTATTGGTTGTTGGCTTTATACATCAAGCGTGTTCCTGCGACTTTTATCAAGTCGTCGTATTGTCGCTGGATGCAGGCCACTTTCAACAGGCCGGTCTGGCAATCTTTGGGGGAAGACTTTGTTCAGCAGTGGCATTTGTGTCTGATGATGATGATGGCATTATGCAGTCGAGATTGCTATCTGTTTCAATTTACAACAAAAAACAAATGTCTAGATTTCCTTAAACACGCAAATATGGATAAGACCAACAAATTAATTTGATTGCTAGCACTGATAGTACATAAATACTTATTGAACGAGTTTCATCGCCATTTGAACCACGAAGTAAAGTTGACATCGCGCTTGTTACGTATTAAATTAATAATCGAATGATTTCGAGCGTTATCCCATCAAAGAGGATTACTATAACCCAATTTAGATAAGCTATAATGCATATAACGCCAATAAATACTGAAAACGGTTTCGCTTCAATTTGCGTGATTATACTGACATTTGAAATAATTGATGAAAATCGGTTGGAGGTGTGTTAGAGGCATATGGCGTTGGATATTGGCATACATACATACATACATAACATCACGCATTTTATCCCCGAAGGGGTATGCAGAGGCGCAACTAGGGCACCCACTTTTCGCCAAGTATGTTCCGTCCCATGATGTGATAGGGGGCGAGTCTATTGCCATATCGGGCACAAATTCCAGACTCCGGGCTGATACTGAGCAGAAAAACCCAAATATCACTTTGCCCGACCCGGGATATTTGAAATAATAACTCTTTCCCGCGGCTCCGCCCACGTTTATAAGTTTATTCGGGGTAAATATTTTCCCGGGATTTTTCAGGAGCAATTTAGCTTTCTATTAGTGAGAGAATTTTTAAAATCGGTTTAGTAGTTTCAGAGATTACTTCCCACAAACCAAAAGCTTTTTCTGTTTTTAATAATACTATGGATAGATACATATCAAATTCACTAGGGTGTCTTATGTTTGAGGCAGTCCAAGAAAACATCGACCAGAGAGACGTTCTGCTACATCTCTCGATAATCGCTACAATTATTTCTTTAGGTGTCAAATATTATTTAATAAAACAGTGGTGTAGTTTCATACCTTTTTTTTTATTTACGGTATCATTCTGTACAATCAAACAAATATGTGCTTACTTTATAAAACTCTACGTGACTACATAGAATTTGCATTACTCCTAAACGTAACTGCAAATTAAGAATAAAATAACGAATGCCATTTTAAGCAAAACCATAAAACATTACGACATTTTCTCTATTATTAAACGCTTTGCACTTTAATCTTGTAGTAAAATTTATATGAGCACGGAAGTTTTGCCATACGAGATGACCCACACATATGGTGACCTGAGTTTGCGTAGTTTTATTATTTATTTAGCTACCTGCGTTTATTTATTATCCGGGTAACGAGAACTTTGCGTGTCTGGTAATGGTTTGGTATACCGTGCCCGGATCTGTGATGTCTCATGGGAACTTACTTGGAGGGCATGCGGTAGACGGTTATGCCATCACACACATTATGCATGTAGACTATAGCGTAGTAAAATCTTACGTTAATTTATTATGAGATGCCTGATTCCATTAGGCGTTGGCTTTATTTTAAGACTAGCTTTCTGCCCTCAGCTCTGCCCGCTTAGAACTTTAACCAGTTATAAAGAAAGTTGCAAAATTATTTCTTACGTTTGTTTGCTATAATCACTTAGTCCTTACATATTCTAATAAAGCTTAGAGTCCGAAGAGAAAAGTAAGTCAGTCTCCAATCTCCATGTAATCTACGTAAGGTAGAATGTTGCATTTAATATTTTTCTCGGGTGCTTTGATTTTACTCGAGATTGTAAGAGAAGCATGTGCGGTGTTTTGCTCTTTCATCTCGTAGCTCGTTAGATTGTATGGACATCCCACGGCAGAAAGAGTTCTCGTGTGTAATTACTTTGAAGTATTTGAATTTGTATTCCATTACTTTGCAAAAAAATATAACAATCATAACATTAAAAACGTTAACGCGATTCAATAAATAAACTTACCGCTATTTATAAAAGGAAAAATATTTTTGCGGTCCAGTCTGTCCGCGGAATTAAATAACCATTTTTAATTCAGCATTCGTTAATTATTCCGGGATATTAAACCCGTTTACAATTTTATTATACTCATAAATTCTCTTACATCAAAATGAGCTCGCTATTTCCGTTATAATCCTTGTATTTTACGTTAGTACTATTATAAGAATATTTGTGAGCTGCTCTATTTTAATTTCATTGCATTTGTGATGACATAGACTTCCAAATTAGCCTTAAAACTGTCTGAATGGCCGTTGTTAACGTTTAGTTTATGGCCACTATTACTTTTTACCTCTAAAAATGCAATAGGTAACGGATTACGTCGGATAAAGCGGTTTAACAGTGAACATTCCCGCATTAACTGAAAGGAGGAGAGCCTGCAGCTCGTCGAGGGTTATTGTTATATCTCACTTTTATGGTGCTGCTAAACGTGTGCGCATTGTGTTGCTGCCATCGATTTAACAATGCAATATCGTATACGAAAACAACCAAAGTTGATTGCATTTTAAAGTCGGGCATGATACTCTGTTCTTAGAGTTTAAGTCTTCGTACCGTTTTATGGTTATCTGCGCTATTTACGTAAAGGCCGGCCTTTCAATCTGAAGTGCCTACTTTGAATAAATTCGAGTAACGATCACTCTAACATTGTCTGCACGAGTAGTCGACTAGGCGATGGCGACCGCCGATGTTGTCTCCTCTGGAACATGCAAATGAAGACATGATCTCGACACTGGGATGTTTATGTTCGCTAGACGGCGCGAGGGAGCGAGGACGGAGGCACAGATGTTAACACTGGTGTCGTGTTATCGCCCTCGCCCCCGTCTTAAACACGTTTTACGTAACGCCGAGCACTCGATAGCCATCTACATAAATTTGCGATTATTTGTAGTCTCATAACGGTGTAATTTGCGGTCCCAACTGCTCCCATTCGTCTGCCGCTGTATTCTTGCAACATTATCGCGGGATTAATGGTGGAGAAAGTGTTTGATTACGTTATCTCGGATATTACTGTGCTGTTAAACTTAAGCTTGTTATAATACTTTTTTGTAGATAAGTTATTTGAGCGGTGCTTAAGTTTGTGACTGCGGTTGGTCGTTTATTTTTCGCAGCGATGTTTAGTTTAATGCTTTATTTTTCTATCGTTAAATACAATGGTGCCTAACCAAACGGACACTCACATTGAAATGATATACGAGTACGTAAGTTTTTTACATTTAAATATTAAATTTAATATAAAATACTCGAAAAGAGCATTGATTAAACAACTTGATATTACATTGCGGCAATACGACGGATTAATATAAAACGAAAATGAACCTAATGAACATCCATTGTTCAGTAGGGGTGTTCGCATTGACCTCCTATCTGCGCAGGTAATTAAACCGATTGGAGCGTAATGCTCACGCGCACCATTACGCTGGCAGATTTCCTCCAACCCTCTTTCCACTTTCATTTCCCCCCATCCATTTTGCCGTGAAATAAGTGACAGCGGAGAGCAATTTATCTCATTGATCCCTTTGCATACGTCTCAGTCATTGAACGCGCGGGCGACGCTTCGCACAGGACTCGCTGTATAGGATTTACGTGGATTTTCTACCAACTAAATAAGGGGATGTGGGACCTTTTATGTCACAATTCTTTGTACACATTTTTTTGGATCTCTTGATCTCTATCGAGTGACATTTGTTTATGAATACAAATATTATCTGTACGTGCACGAATTTTATTTCGTCTTTCGTAATGTTTCTGCTGGGGCTATATTGTTATTCAAGTCTCTTATGATCGTCTCTTGACTACACAGAAAATATCTAATAGTACAGGAAAATTCTATTGGATTATAATTTTCGGTATTGATATCCTAACACAATATTTTTTATTTATTTTGGTTCATATTATATTTGTTATGTTAGGTACAAGTTAAAAAGCTTGATAAAAATATTATTTAATATAACGCTAATATACCTACTCTACATGCGTATTTAGAAGAAAATTACTTCGCGTATCGGTTAATCAGTTGAGGATAACATTTCTATGCAGCGATACCATTATTTAAACAGACTAGTTTTCAACCAATAATCATCAGCTTGTCTATCGAGTTAATAACTTATCTATTCTATGACTTTACTATGTGATAGGCAATCGTGAAAAACACCTTACTTCTGTCAGTCGACGTTGAAGCAATGCTAAATTGGCTTACATATCAGTAAACTGCAAATTAGAAAACCGGCTGATTATACTAGAAAAATATTACTTCCTCCGTTTTCTATTAAGTTACACGATGTATTAGCTCTTACCCTTCAACTGGGAATTATTAATTATAATTGGAATTATTTGTAACATAATTTGCTTTTCGACCAATAACTTCGTATTCTTTGGTATAAAAGCCAAAAAATCCCATCGCCTATGGTGACGTTTAAAAAGTTTCGGTAGTTTTATATTCTATTCATGCGCCGCCAAGATTAGTTTTAGGAAAGTGCATTTGCACCTTCGCACTATACTATATAATATTATTAAGTTTTTTTTTTTCAAATTCAAACCGCGCGGTATTTTGATACTTAATGCTTTAACAAAAAAAAACTGTATGGTCAATGTCCCTTTGTTACACATGTATTCAGTGACTTATATTTTTTGTGATTTATTTCTTGGCAGGGGGGTGCACATGTACCTACTTGCATCCCCCTCGGCGGCTATGGTGTTATAATAATATGCTTGTCCTCGAGCTTATGTTCTGAATCTGTGAGTAGAAGGTACTCATTTACAGAGTATGTCACAACTTTATTACAGGAAAACGATGTAAATAAGTTTCACATTCATATGGAAATGTATGTGTCGAATACGGTAATATACCAACTAGCACGTCAGAGATTGCGGCTGAAGATAATGGTTTCGTTGACGATGGGAGCAGGGAAGGAATAGTTAAATGAGAAAGCTACCTTAAGATCCATGTATATTAGAACGGTTCTCGTATAACATCACGCTAATTTGAATGTTGCGAGTTGCTGTTTATAGAAGAATGAAGGGGTGAGCTGGGGCGTGATACTATATTCTGGAAAAAGTTATACCTTACATGGATGTTTAAAGTAAGAAAAATAGGAACTCCGGACTCCACCCTGAATTGAAAAAAAAATGTGGATTATAACGATTAATTTTAATAGTTGTTAGCTTTTGAGAATAATCTAGGTAAAGTACCTAAGTGTGAAGATATTTAATTCAGAAAAAATTTATGCGATGTATAGTTTTGAAATTATTTATTCTTCTTCCTATACGAAAGCATGCTTTTCTAGATTTTAGGTATATACTTTTGGTGTTATTAAATGTATTCTGTATGATTGAATATTCATATTTATTTTAAAAACGTGATTCGACATAATAATAATATAATCGAGAATATATGAGTTTATGAATAATCTTATTAAGAGTTTTTCTAGATCTAGTCTTAAGTACTACTAGTCTTTCGTCAATAAGTATTCACGGGAATTTTGTCTTTGGCTTGGGAAGAGTGTTGTTTTATTTGTAATTACGTCGTATCGGTTGTCGCGCATCGTTGGCAAGAAATGCAGTTGGGCCTGTTCTATTCAATTAGCATAATTGAAATCTTAACGTGGCTAAATATTCGTGAGGAGACAAATCTTGCTTTGTCACGAATGAATTATTGCTGTTTGAATTAAGAAGTATTCATTTACGATCACTATGTTTCATATCGACAAAAATGATAAATGAGAAAGGTTTTCTTTATTTGTTTACTGTATGCGCGGCAATGTTGTTTAAATTTAGTAAGATACATTATGTTGTGTTCAATCAACCATTAAGGAATAGAATGAGAAAAAATTAACTATTGAAATTATTGTAATGAAAATTAGTTACCACCGAAGTAACACAACTTATACCAACAGTGTCACCATCAAAAGTCCACAGTCCGTAAGTAAAATTACAGTATATACCCCAGCCCCTTTCCCTGCATATCTTTTTTGCAAAAGAAAGCAAAGCTCTCACCCTCTTCCATGCTTACGTAATGTTTACAAAATCTGTATAAATTTCTTTATTGTTATATTTTTACCATTAAAATTAATACAAATAATTAAATAAATATTGCTGACGTAATCACTGCTCAGATTCCCGGTGAATGATAAGGAAAATAAGCAAAGCAGATGGACTATGACTACCCCCTCCCCGTCCGTTTTGCGTGATGGCTACGGAATATTTGAATAGCTCCTTACAATTGAATTGTCATGTAAACATGTATTAAGTTGGTTTATTGCCGGTTTGTTTGGGCAGTGAGTATCAGTTAGTTGCTAATTAAGGGAGACTACTCAGTGTAGGCGGTGCTGTGTCTTGCCTCTGCTCGAGATTGATAGTCGAGCTGCAAAATACTGTTTGTAAAAGGCTTAATTGCTTTCTGAGGCTTAGCATGTTAGGTTTATGGACACAGCAGGTAATAGCTTAACGAAAATGAACGGAGCATTTTTTGGTGCTTTGGTAAATATTTAGTCTAAATACATATCACATGATTATGTTTATTTTTTTAAAGATATGTACAGTATAATCTCACTAATCCGGCACTATTAAAAACCGGAGGGTTCCGGATTATTGGAATGTTCGGATTACTGGATTATAGGGAAAAAATCATAGGTAATGAATAAAAGAAAGCATTTCATAGAGGGAATAAATGTATGTATGTAATGTATTAAATTAACACGTACATGTGTAATTACTTAGTTTTAAAATAATCCTCAATTGAGGTCTGCTTTTGTGCAACTTGTAGTCCTTGCTTAACAACCTTTTCTCGCATGTTGTGAAGAATTATAATATCTTTAGCAGATATGCCGTTTTCTTCTGCCCATGTTATGCAGGTATTGAAACAAATCAATGCATCATCTGGTTTAACTCTTACAGTTGAAGTAGTTGGTGGCTCCAATGTTTCTACAAAGCTTTCTTCTTGTACTGCTTCATTTACAATATCTTCATCTGTCATAATGTGCTCTGTTTCTTCGATTCCTTCAAACCAAGAATTTAAATTTTCTTCACTTGTCTCCAATCCTTTTTCTGATAGATTTTGTAACCAATCAGTAATAGGCAGATTATTTTCAGGATTCCATTCATCTGTATCTTCTGTTTCTAATACATCATTCATTGTAGGCCATAACTTTTTCCATGAAGATTGGATCAAGTGAGATGAAACAGAATTCAAATGTACTTTATTTTTATCAAAGTAATTTAAAAGTGTCAAGTATCGGGTATCGGTTATCGGTATTTGTATTTTACTAATTCTTTGTGTTTCTATATTATAAGTATCATACCAGTTTCAAGCGTAGGAAGTGAATTAGAAGTATTTAAAGACGTATTTTGAGACAGACATTGGTTTCGCGAACGATGAGATTTTGTACTGTTTCCAGCTAACCATCAAATTTAGCAGCCATCATTTTATTTATTTATATATTTTTATCTTTATTCCATATAGGAATAAAGATAAAAATATGTAGATTTTATAGTATGGGAAATTGCGGATGAGGTCTAACCAAATATAAAATTAAATTAATTAAATTAACTATATACAGAGTCATTTTGACATTTAATATATGAAACAACATACTAGTTTGTATCTCTGCTAACATTGTGCTAAAAATCATCCATGAATAATTAATATTTTCACAAAAAATCCCGGTTTTACCTTGCTTAGTAGCTGTAGTGATATTACGGAAAAATAATTACTTTTATTGGCATATATTTGTTCCAATTTTACACTTTTTTATATACGACTCTAGTAATTTATTGTTAAGTGTCTTTATTTTTTAGCTTATTAAGTAAGTGTTCGCATGTTATCAAAACGTTTATTTTTGTCGATCTATTGGTTTATAGGGATCAACTAGCCTAGCACATCATGGGACGGACCACAAATTGTGAATAGGATCCACTTTTTAGGACATCCGCTCCAGTTATACCTCTGCCAAGCATGTTTTGGTTATAGTTGTTTATCTGAATTAATTTTCAAACTGCCCGACCGATTGAACCGGGATATAACTTTAAGATAAATAACTTCGTAATTCTCAGAAAATAATGGAGGCTATATTTATCCCGGAACAGGACTTTTACGTAGGCGGTGCCGCGAGCATCAGCTAGTTAATAATATCAATGGAGGTTTCAGATTAAACTGTGGTAGGATTGGATATAGATCCAAACAAAATACAGAATAGCTCTTATGTCGAGTCGGCTCTCGCGAGACTTGCTTTTGATTTCTAAAGGCACTCCGATTCTACTAGAAATAGTTTATTTGAAGTATTTTGAAATAATGTTCCTAGTGGCGCAAACTTTCGCCATTAGCTACAAACTAGTGGTACTGAGATAATTGGAGGATATTTTTATAAAAATGATTGTTCATTACAAAGCGAAGAAGATAGCCGACAATATTAAGGCGAAATTAAGTATGGATTATATTAAAATGTAAATGTACATTATATAACACATACTCGTAAATAGCGTGAATAAGCTTTTCTAAATCAAACATTATATGTATTAACGTTTTAAATATATTGAAAATCGACGTTAAAAGAGCATCACTCAAGTTTCCATCTCATCTTTTCGGCAGGAAATTGATTTTCGAACTAGTGGTATCATAAAATGCTATGTAATGTAAAAAATACGCTACTTAAATATAATGAATAATTAATAAAAATAGTTTCATTTGATTTCAACGTTTGTCAAAAAATTTCATCGACAATGTTTGGCTTGAATCTTATATCTATTTGTTAAGTTATGGTTGATTATGAAGTGGTAAAGGATACCATTAGGGAGGTACAGAATGAGGATTTACAACATCGAGAAGGCCTTAGTCTAAGGGTCTGTTCATAATGTATAAGTAATCGAATCTTATACATGTCATTTTGATATTGCGTTACTACATTAAAACTACATACTTATACCTACTATTCGAGCCGTAGGTGTAAAATAAAAAAATAAAGAAAATGTTCCGAACATATTATCAATATCAATAAAACGTAATTTCAATTTTACACGCCCTAATGCCTCTTGTACTACCCTAAGAGAATTCGTCGCAGCGATGAAAACACACTCAGTCAGAAACACACTACACACACGCCATATGCAACCGGGATTATTGGGGAAATATTCGATATTAATGGATGATTCTTGGCGCAACGTTAAATGAAGTAAAGATAAGTTTTAATTTATTAATGCTATCTCAAAAGGATTTAACGTAGTACTTAATTACTATTAATTTGGGAGCATAATATGACTTTGTATTTGGTATTTTTTTCAGACGCGAAAAAGGCGCTTAATCAAATAAAAGTGTATTATTAAACACGTAATATCAGTATAAATCCCTTTAAAAGCAGTATCTATCTATCACCACCTACATTTGTCGGAGAGTCGATATCTCAGCGAGGTATGCAATCTCACCGTAGGCGCCGTCCGTCCAGATCGGTCGCATATCTAGGATCGGCGCCGCGTCTCCCCGTGTGGCCGGCTTGTTTACTTCTTGTTTCACTTTGTTACCGCATCCAGTACTATCGAAAACACTCTTAGTGATTGAACGGACGTTCGATTTATAAAAAAAAACTGTTTGCAAAGTTGATTGATGGCTTTTGTCTGAGTTTCGTATTAACGCAGGATTTCATGATATATTGAAGGGTGTGATGAGCGTATATGTACAGCGACAATGTTAGTTGCTTTGAAACAGTCAGAATAGTCTTGCTTTGTTGAGGGGCCTTTTTCTGGTAGCCTAGTATGTAATAAGTAATAATGTTATGAAGATATCGTATCTTGAATATTAAACATGTTATAGTACGGTCATGAAGCTTGAACCGTAATTTGCAGTCATTACTAATATTACCAAGTGTAAATAAATTGAGAATTAGTGTTCGATATGACGATAGGTTCGCTTCCTATCACATCATGGGACCGAATAAGCATGGCGAAAAGTGGATGCATCAGTTCCGCCTCTGCTCATCCTTTTCGGGGTCTAAAGGCATGTGTTTGTGTACTTAACTTTATTCGCAAATGCAACAAATCGTAGCGGATCATTCAAAAAGCACACATTGCTTAAGCCTAGCTTGAAAACTAAATTTTAGGGATATTACTTGGTTAAGTCCCATCATCCAACTTTAGTTTTTGAGCTACCTGACGTTCCCGATTAAGTAATTTTATTATAAAAGTCTTTATAAAACCGAAAGTTGTAAGTTATATTCATATTCACACACTAAAAGTTAAATACTTAATACAAGTAATTTTTTGCTGGGTTAAATTATTTAAATATATATTTAAAATGAAAATAGCTGATATTTAAAATGAAATGAGCTTAAACAGAAACCTCAAAGGGGCACATTTTACGTTGTGTGCAGTACAGGATTATTGTTATTTAATCCGATGTGGTTATCATGCGACAATTGTATTTTATTTTACTTTAATTGCATTAAACATTAATCCTTTTTATGAAACGTAATTAAACTGTAATTCGCTAGAGTAATTATTCAAATTTGACGGATGACTCGTCAATGATGTATTGATATTTTCCAACTTTTTACAATAATCATATTTTTTTCTACCAATTTTATTCCTCATGCATATTTATTTATATTGACTCCAAATCTGTGTTAGTTTCCTTTGTAGATATTATTATATTTTATGTGCGAACATGCCAAAAACCAAAGCCTGAAATAATATAAATTGATGTACGAACCGAATGTGCTAGAACAATGAGTTCAAACGGAGCATGGAGCGGGGTGAACTGATTACAAATCTGCTAAACATTGTTACGGTAAATTGTTATTGCATACTCTTCTACATTCGGTAATAGGCATAAATATTGGTATCAGGAATCTATTGCAGCATTGTCTGAACACCTGCCGGGGGCACCGGTGCCGTGAGCACGCATCGCATAAATATCCATGATGTTTCAATTTATATTCATGATATTAGTAAGTCAGACGGAATGTACGTCACATTTGATTCCTTTCGTTGGTCGCATAAAATGGTATTTGTTTTCTGCATCGCTTCGTTATTGAATGATCCTTAGTACTTTGGTTTGCTACTGTTGGTACTAAATATCTGATTCTTATTATATTGTATGACCAATTGTATAGAGTAAAATGGGGTACAGTGAAAATGTTTTTAACTTTTTTTAAACAATTTTTAATGATAATATTTTGTGAAATAATAACGATTTATCAAAGTATTATTCCCTTAAAATTAATCTAAACAACACACGCACTCTGTACACTGTCCAATACATTCAAAGTGATCGCTAAACAATGTCAAAGCCATTAAAATGCAGAGCTATCGGTACTTATCGTTGTGTCATAATTCGTTTACCCCTCGTCAGTTCGAAACGTTTTATGCAATTTTCAATCGGGCGCCAAAATCAACACAAATCAAGTAGGTCGGTTTATAGGTTGACGTTCATATAATCTGTATGTGAACTAATCACCCAAAAACATAGTTTGTGCAGCAAATAATATCAGCCCTGTATTATATAATGTACTGTCCCACTGTTGAGCACGGGCCTACTACTGAGAGGGATCAGGCCTTAGTCCACCACGCTGGCCTAGTGAGGATTGGTAGACTTCACACATCCTCGAAAATTTCTATAGAGAATTTCTCAGGTATGCAGGTTTCGTCACGATGTTTTCCTTCACCGTTAAAGCAAGCGATAATTCACAAAGAATACACACATACATTTTTAGAAACGTCAAAGGTGTGTGCCCTTGGGATTTGAACCTGCGGACATTCATCTCGTCAGTCCGTTCCACAACCAACTAGGCTATCGCCGCTTGTACAGTAAATAGAACGTAGGAAATAATAGTCCGCACTCACAAATTGAGTGTCCATCCAGCTGTGGATTGAACCAGGCATTTAGTAAAATTGTGTTGCGTGTGTATAATAATGCTGGTGGTAATATTACATGAGGTATGTTTATATTTAGTTCCGATGTAGGCTAACTTCAAGTGATTGTGTATCAACTGAATTTTGCAAATCGAAACATAAGTTTAATACCTGATAAATATTTTGAGATTGAGCTATTATAATATCCAATATTTTATTTTGTGAACTAAATATGTGACAGCCTTGGTGGTGTATATGTACTGCATGCGCGGTACGACAGCACTCTGAGGTCCTGGGTTCGAATCCCGGGTCGGGCAAAGTGATATTTGCATTTTTCTGTTCAATATTAGCCAGGAGTCAGGAATTTGTGCCCGATATGATGATAGGCTCGCCCCCTATCACATCATGGGACGGATCACACTTGGCGAAACGTGGGTGTCCTAGTTGCGCCTCTGCATAACCCTTCGAGGATAAATGCGTGATGTGTATCGAGGATGAATGTATGTGTGCGTATGTGTGTGTGTGAACTAAATATGTAGTTAGTCGCCTAAAAGCTTACTGAGATGTTGACTTTTATTTAAAACCTAAGTAACGCAGCAACAGACACGCTATGCAGTTTTACATATCAACCGCGCAGATAAACGCAGGGAGTGTAACTGTATAACGCTTAAAATGGCAAAACTAAGAACAAATTTTTAAAAATAGAAGACACATTAAAAATATACATTCAAACCTTTTCGCTATCTGGAGACAAGTGTCAATTATTGGGTCTGTGTAATTTTGGCTCGAATGCAAGCGCCACGGTGGAGACAAATTAAATTTGGATACGATATCCCTCGTCGGGTGGATGTTCCGGCGGCTCGCCGAGAGCCGAAAGGCAGCTAGTTTCACACTAACGCGCATAATTAAGTTCAAAATATCGTATCTGCTCAATCCCTTATCGGGTTACAAAGTAGACGAACATTTTCACTCTATTTATTTTATCGTTAGCAATCTTGTTTATGGATACATATTTATTTAGTGTCTTAGGGTATCCGGTAAAATAATACCATAATTCCAGTTCTGGAGTGTCGTATGAAGCAAGAGCTAGAATCAGCAATTATGCCGATATAGTAATGACAAGACGCGTATCGAATTCCTGAGTTTTGTTAGGTAAGACAGGATATTATTGGTTTTAAATATATCTATAATCTGCTAGGTAAATATTATTGTTACTAAACTATTTTGATCCATACGCATGAATTAATAAAGACTATTTCGTCGGTAAAGTCTTTAGAAATAGAAATTCATATTCGATTTTTAAAATTAATTACTTATTTTATCTTTTTTGAATTTTATATAGCTATGGACTCTACCATAGACATCTACGTCTTTTTAATCCTTTTTTGCATCAATTATGGCAGACTACAGATCTATCATAAAGTTTGGCGCCTACTACACCATAAACATTAATGTTATCTTTACAATATGGTATTAAACTCTATATACACCACAAAATCAACATTTAACTGGCTATTAATTTCCACAAGGATTTTATAAACCAAGAACACCTAAAAGCAATAAATTCGTTCCTCAAGTGGCTATATTGATTGAGTCAGTCATCTGTAATAAAGGTGTATCGGTGTTTACTAACTGGGGCGGCCTTAATGAGCGGCTCGTTGTAGTTTGACAGAGTGATTTAATATCGCACCGTGATCGTTTCAGTAAATCGGGATTAGTTTGGGGTGAGAGCCAACCGTGAATTATTGCGGGAATATGGCGTGTCGGTGCCGGAGTTACGTTCTATATCATACAGAATTCATAAACTATTCGTTTGAAAATGTTGGAATGTTTTTGTCACATTTTGGTGTGAACCACGTTGTCGGGTATCTTATTTATCGCTTCATGGATATTATTTTAATTTAAATTAAATTTGGAGATGTTTTTCTTTAATCGGAATACATGGTCCGTATTTTTTAAACGTTATCCGTAATGGTTTTGCTCAAAAACCGTCGCTATGTTTAGTTATTGAAGTTAATAAAAGTTGCTGGCATGCGTCAAATTTAAAAACATAAGTAAATCAAGTAGAGGTACTGGTATCTTGATATGTTAAATTATTATAAACTGACTGTCAATGATCCAATAAAAAGAGTTTAATCAGGTTCCATCCTCAAAACACATAGTTTGAAATCAATTAAATTATTATTTTCTAGAGCAATAACATTTAGGACCTAAAACGAGGTATTCAGAACTTCGCTGAATTCAATTTATGAGACGAAAATTTAAGAACTGCTCAAGAGACAGACCTACTTACTCTTCAGAGATTCTGGCTCGTACCCACACATCATAAGTGGTTCACAACCACATCAATTACATGTTATGGCACGGGTGGAACAAAAGCATGCCAACGACTTGTACGAGTCGCATACGAGTCGCGTACATCGGACATGTTCGTACTGAGACACAATACGTATTCTACAGAAGACTTGGTTTTAATTTAATTGTTTAAACGTTTGTACTTATAACAGTTACCGAAAAAAAATGTTGTTTGTAGGACTCGGACATGTTTGTACTGAGACACAATAGGTATCTACAGAAGTGTTGGTTTTAATTCAACTGTTTATTCGTTTGTATCTATAACAGTGATCAAGAAAAAATAAACGAAAATGTGTTTTTTGTAGAACGTATAACAAATTGTAGTATTAATGATTTATGCTTACGCGAATGTTAGACATTGAAATAAAACTATTTTCCGGATTTTATCGCGCCGTCCCCCCGTGACAATGAAGGGTGCTAAGTCTTCAAAACGTCGGGAGAAAATAATAATATTAATAACCGCGATAAAATCCGTAAATATTTTTATTTCAATTATAGTATTGTTATTGTTAATAAATATATTCAAAATCTACTTACGTTTTGTAGGTACTAACTACAAATTTCATAAATTTACAATTAGAATATTAATGACCATCAGTAATTCTCTCGTTCTCAATTGAGATAGTCTTTGGACGTATCCTTTTCCTCATTATATCTTATCACAAGAAGTTTTCAGTAAGCACATTAACATATCTTTTATACATATCTTCGGATGGCTTATTCGTATCTCAATGAACCGAAATTAGTTAATCGTCAGTCACTCACCTATGTTTATTTTAATTTTTATAGAAATTTCTTATCTCTATAAACAATAATAGAGTTTACGCGTTTCACAAATATCAGAGGAGGCGAGGTTTCGCTGTTTATTTAACTTGCCCCTCTCTATTCAGTAATAATAGATTTCATATAAGGTAATAGGGGCGAACCTATGGCCATAAATTGCCATATTAAAACCGATAGAAACTAACAGTCTGGGAAAACGCAAAAAAATCGTAAAACATTAATCAAGATTCTCAAGAGACCGTTCACCCTTTGCAAAGTTTTGTAATATTCTATTTGGTTCTAGAGATCGAGTAATAAGCGAGAGGCGTGTAGGTGTATACCCACCCGTAACTGCTAGACTCGAAGCAGATTTCACAATGTATGAGCTGAACAATGATTCATTCTATTTACATATACATAATACTATATCTATTTATATACAGGGTCATTTTGACATCGCGTTACTAAATGAAACCACATACTTATCTACTTCAAAATAACCCTTTACAATAAGTTACTTGAGCCGTAGATGTAAAATAAAAAAGTTTAAGTTTCGAACAAAATAAATATTAATAAAAAGTAATTTATTATATGCCGTGTATCCTTTGTTGGAGGTCCTTAAATAAATAAATTCAATTGAATTTTACGCGCTCTAAAGCCACTACTACTACACTAAAAGAAGTCTTTGCAGTGGCAACATCATACTTTCTGTTAGAAATACTCTCATGTACACGCCAACACGCCATTTTCGCATTAAACTACAAAATGATAAAAAAATCGGAAAACTAAAACCAGGATTTTTCGTGAACCAGGATTTTACTAATGGATGATTTTTGGCACAATGTCGGCAAAGGTGAAGACGAGTATGTGGTTTCATTTAGTAACGCAATGTCATAATGAGTCTGTATAAATTACAAATTCGAAAACGTTAGTTCAGTTTGCGTTATCGCATTAATGTGTTAGAAATCTTTATCAAGAAGGCGGAACACCATACAACTAATTATTTCTAGACACGCACGAAGTCGTGGTAGAAAGTATGTTTACCATTTTAAACGATCAGTAAATATAGTTAAGAAACCTGTCTATTAACTTCATTTCTTTATTTACATCACGGATTTTCAATTTCATTGCAATTTAGAAAATTTTAATGAACTTTTTATTTCTGTTTTTGATTGCTTTTCAAGAATCATTGAGTGCCAATGCCAGGTTGTCGATGTAAAGGCTAATTTCACGCCGAATTTATTCTAAATCATTCACTTCAATAAATGTAACAAAACGGCAGCCCCCCGAGTTTTAAAATCTCGGTATAATCCAAACTAATCTTCCATACTTGTATTATTTGTTTATATTTTACGTTTGTGTGTAGCGCTGAGCCTTCTGTGGTGGGTGTCTGAATGCACTCATGACCACAAACAAAGCTCGCTGTGTGGGAAGATGCGCATTGTGCGTACAAATTGTTTTTTACTCATATTTATGCTCGGCTTGTGATTTTGTTTCTTATTATCGTTTCATAATATTTTCATGTTGATATGCTATAATTACAGTATACGTATTTATCTATAAATATCGTCATAAATTATCCAGCTTCTTTGGATACAGCGTTTCGCCATTAGTGTTGTAGTTTGTAACGGGGTAGATAACATTCCCGTTTTGTACCTCGGCTAGTACGCTCCTAACTATATTGTAATTACGCTTCAGATATAGTGTTTGCACAGTGGCGCAAGCATAATAGGGATTCGAAATTAATTTCTTTTCTAAAAAATACTGAAATCTAAAAAATATGCTTTCTTATCAAAATTATATTTTTCATTAACACGTAAGTTATTAGTTGTAAAAAAATATGCATAGATATTCTCACACTTAAAGGATAAGCAGATGCGCAATTAAAACATCGAAGAAATTGATAGTGATGCTATGGTTTGTATTTATACTTACTTCAAATTTTTATTTCTCTTTAAAGCACAGATTAAACTGTAAATTATATCCAGTGAAAGACGCAGTATTTAATTGTATAGTAAAATTATCAAAGATTTCAGAAAAAAGGATCTGTTGCAGAACACACACGTTTTATTACAGATGCTTCACAGATGATAACTTACAAGTCTGTTTTTATTTTGAGATTACATAAAACGTTTATAAATTACTTGCAATGATAATTTTATCCGACATAGCAAGAAGTTTATACTTCTTATTTCTAATATGAATATTGTATAGAATCCCCTTGTTAGGTAATAGGTTTGATATGATATAGGTTTTGTTTATATTTGATTCCTAGATTGGGCAATGAAAATTGTATAATCTTTTTTGCTGCACATTTCATGCCCTAACTGGCATACTGGCCCTAACTAGATTCGTATATTTTCACTTCATACAACTAACAAAATTTGCCTAAATGCGATTACTCATTATCTCTACTCTGATGTGCTGAGATGATAGGTAAATAAGAGAGATATGTATAATTTTGCGTTATAAATATAAGATATAAAACATGTTCTATTGAATCGTCTGTTACTTGTATCATAGCTAGGGGAATAGAGCGGTGTTCGGCGCCACATCTTGTTCACCCACGCGCCGCACGCATCGCGATCGCGAGCTTTCACAACCATCTCTAGTACTAGCACTCCAGCACGGCGTAATACTGTAACAGTCGTGGATTTAGTCTACAGACTGGTTGTTAGGTACAAAGCTGCTAAAATAATCCGGTGTATTGCTGCTAATGCAATTCGTCTTCGAATTGAGTTTTTAAGTTTTGTATTAGGGTTTGGTTAATAAATATTACTTACTTAGCAATTACCTACAATATAAAAGCGTATACTCGTATTTACTACAGTTATACTTAGTTATTTTATTTATTCACAAGATTCAGTTATTGTATTATTATGGTTACACAATCCTGTTACGAGAATGATTACAGTGAGAAACACTTTGAATGTCCTCGAGTTTATTAATTAATTTAAGGACGTTAAGATAACATAATAGTATGAGACGTCTTTCCCTATTTCCTTGCGGGAGGCTGCGTGTCACAGGCTTCAGTCAGCGCCGGCGAGCTGCGCGTGCGCACGCGTTTGTAGCCCCACACTGCGTCCAGTGTCGACTGTCGCGGACTACCCTGTTTGTTTACAAACACGATACGATCTACCCACCGTGAGAACTGCTACTAGTATACTGATCATGAATTAAAAATAAATGCCACATAATTTCTTACAAGGTAAACTGATACCATCGGCAAATTAAATATTCCATTTGATGACTTTCTGTTAGTGAGATGTCAACGCCTCGACCCTTTAATAAGCTGTCGCCGCTACTTTATGCGCTTCTGTACACATAAATAACATGCATAATGTGACATATACATTTGTCGCGACTGTATTAAGTGGTGTTTAACCGTCGATACTGCGACATGAAGCCCTCGTGGGTTATTGTTTACGTTATCGTGTTGGCGATCATTGCCGGTGCCGAGATCAGGATCCGAGGCAAAGTTAAAAAAAGGTTCACGGCTCACAGGAGGCACCGGGCCGTGTTGCCGCCTTGTACTTTCAACGAGACCATTATAAACGACGAATGGTCGCTGATGGACGCGATAGGTAAATCGAAATACATTTTTACTGGAAAAGTTTTGAATGTGAAAAAGTTGAAAACTTTCGACGAGTCTACAAAGAAGAGATCGAATTTGTATAGGGTTTATATGCGGCGAGTGTTGAAGGGAGATGTGACTGAGTTAAGGACATTTGTGAAATTGGAAGACTCTATGGAGGAGACTCTGAGTGGTGCGACGTTGTTGGTGGAGAGACAGCACGCGCGCGAGTCCTGTGCGCCGGCGCCGCGCCCGCGGCTCTCTGCTATATTCCTTAGTGATGAAGGCGTGTATGCTGACTTCGGAAGAGGCCCAACACCACGACTTCGCGTCTTGACTGATCCAGTCCCTTTAACTCTGTATCATTTGGACAGAATCAATGCTGCTGTAAAAGGTAAGTGGAAGTTGACACATTGCGGTTTACCGAACCGCTTTTCTTATACGGTTTAGTAGATAGGACTCCGTTGGTTTAGTGTTAGCGTAAGCAGTGAAAACGAGGATGTTCTGGATTCGATTTTGTATAGGTCGAGGAATAATTTTATATTTTTTTAATTGAAAAAGTCGTAGTGCTCAAGGAAGAATCTTTTTTGTCATATTTAACTAATGACTCATATCCTATTACATCGTGGGTGGACTTTCGAACTTACTGACTGGTCCGTCAGTTCTTGCTATCCTGTTGAGAGTACAAAAGTGACATCGTGATGAATTTTGTCAATAAAAACCGATACTTAAATATGTATAACAATGTGAATTCCCTAAAAGAAATTGTGTCGCATTGTTTAAAAATGTTAAGGACGTGCAATCATCTAAGTTATTCAATAACATCACAAATGTTATTACAATATTAATTTTAACAAATTTAAAGAACGTCAAATCTATTTCAAAACTAAAACGTTAACTATCGCATCTAAATGAATCATAATTTCTTAAACTTGGGCGTGGGTGCTCATAATGCACGTATACAGCTCAAGGGCATTAAGAAGTGATTTTGATCGACGTCTTGACAACTGTTCGTTAAGTTAATGGAGCGAATGGTTTCGGTGTGTTTGTACATGACTCGATGATGCATAACGCACCTTCTGTTAAACACACAAGGATCAATCAAGTGCCGGGCGCGGTGTAATCACACCAAACGTTTCTAATTAGATAAATAAACAGCGAATGTCCGTGTTTAATGATTTGCTTTTGCCGTTATAGGAAGATATTGAGGGTTCTATAATAGATAGGCTTGCTAATGCAAGATTTTTTATATTTTTAATAAATAAGCTTGACACTTTAGTCTTATATAAAAAATGTCCTTGGTGTCGACATTAAGCTCAGTGTACACTATCTTTAAATCTAAAAATGGCATAGTACATCCACGGCCTTCCGTTTTGATGCCGTCAATATTTTTATTTCGAATATTATCACGACTGTATTTCAAATGGATTAGCGGAAGAGGACTATTACAGTCTTATGACGTAATATTTTCAGCTCTTTTTGTTAGGTGCGAGCCTTTTGCCGTATCGGGCAAATGTATGGCTTTTTCCTACCGAAGACTTACACAAAGGACTGCCTAAGTTGGAAACTTTGCCCACAATCTACCTTTTCTCGATAACTTAAGCTACCATGAAGGAGGTAATTCGAAACATATTAGTTATAATTTTATTTCTTTATTATGGCACTCCAAGTTCTATTAATCCACATAATCGGATTTAGCTCTGAGCATAAGTAATTTATTCTGAGCATTATTCTTGCCGTGTAATACATTGCGCCTGTCAATTTTAAATAAACCTTTTCTGTATTTTATCTTTTATAAGGATATCGTAAGATCAAAGAATGTAAATAATATTCTGCCGCAATGGTCTATAATTGAATTCGTAGTGGGTCACGAATAGACTTTATTCCGAGCCAAACACTGCAATAAATTTTATTGCGAAAGCCATTTTAACCTAAAAATTCCGAGAAGATCCAATTTAAACCCCGCATAATCCGACGAGATGAGTATCGCGCGCGCGTCTTGTCTTCTGGGTCCAGACGTCTACATGTTTTTAGTTCGCAGTGTTGCACTGGGCTTATCTTGTGACATCGTAAGAGTCATGCGGCGAAGGCAGCACGTAGCCTCTTCTAATGTACAACTTTAGTTAGTGTCACCAGCACGGCTCCCTAGCATCATACGATCCGTATCTGTCTGGCAGCCGCACGATCCGTGAGAATCCTAATAGATAAACCAATGGACCACAGACAGACCGATTTAATCAGCTTCATTAGGCGTTAAGGGCCACACTACTCAGAAGCTAGTGCGATAGTAATACTGATTTTTATAGGCTGCGTGCATCTACAGTATCGATATGTCGGTCGTTCGAATGCTACATCTTAAACTGTAATCAATAAAGCATTAAAGATTGTAAAGCAAGTAATAATCGAATAAATTCCCTAATAGAATATCGCCACACGCGATGTTCATTTTGATAACGTTTTAATTGTGTTTGTCACGAATAGCTGTTATCTAAAGACATTGTTATCGATATATATTTTGATGGTACACTTGAGTTTCTATATCGATATGATTTTGATTAAATTTGTTTACCATAAAATATTAAAATTTTATATTCGTATGCAGGTTAATTAAAAAGACGATGCGGAATAAGATAAGACAAAATAAGATTTTAGTAAATAATTTAATGTCTCGTGAATATAATATGTTTAGGGATGAAGGTTTGAATTTGAAAGATAACGTAATATATGAATAGTTATTATTTTGTATAGGACCTATATAAGTTCGAAGCATTTCAGATATAGAGAGAGTAGTAGAGGAGGCCCGTGCTCAGCAGTGGGCAAGTATATAATACAGGGCTGATATTATTATTATTATTATTATTTCAGACATTGCGTCATCATCTTTTCTACAAATGCCGTAATACTGTTACACACATCCTCAGTAATGAATGTAAATACGCGGTACTATTATCGCATTGCTCGGTTAAATCAAGATGTCACTGATCCATTTAAAGCTTCATGTGGTCAGGACGGCTTTGCCTCAAAATAGACATTCTTTTTTTCTAAAACAACTAAGCTAAGGTTCGGACCTTGTAGAGTTGACCTTCAGCCAGTTCCACTTAAATTTTATTTCGAATAAAATTCCAAAAGCCTTCACCACCTACTCCGATAATGTCTTACAAATCAGTAGAAGCTTAAGTGAAACACAGACGTATTTTTTCGTAGCAGTATGTAGGCCAACGAGCACCTGATGTTATGTTCTTAATTAAATCGGCAGGTGAAGTGTCATAGTATCAAAATTTGTGAAAACGCTGTCGGAAGGTTGCTGATGGTATTTGGGACTGCAAACAATGCCTCTTGAACGGAATGACCTTCTAGACCTGCATATTCGCTTATCAAAATGCTACAACAAAGATTCTAAATCAGGCCGGCTCTTTATGGGACATTGATACCATTCTTATTGGGCTAGCAAGCTAATCTAACAACTATATTATGTATGTTTTATGACCTAGGTCACGCCCTATAATGTTTCGTTTCAAAATATCGCAAAGTAAAATATTTTCATCAACAAGTTTATTAACCATGTTAAATCCGAGCTATAAAGTAATATCAAGACTAGCCTGTGAAAAATGTAAAAAAATATAAAGTGCGACGTTGAAGATTCGTCAAGAAAGCGGCCGCGCCGACTCGCCCGCCCACGCTCGTACCACTTTCCAAATTCCTCGTGTAAGCGCTTGCAATCACCTATGTACGTGAGACGACGACTAACAACATTTTTCAATCTCGTTTTTATAAAATGCTACGTAAGCCATCTCGCTTTTTAATGTCAAATTATGTAGTGCAACTACGTGCTATTGCATTATAACTCTTACGGACCATATTGCCTTTTTAAACGCTTTTCAACGCCAACGGTTTATGACTCAAAATTACACATTCACCTTGGACTAAGTTACACAGAATTCACATTAAATAGGTGAGGCGTTGGTGTTCCCTAAATTACAAGAACAATAGCCGCCATTGTAAAGTTTTATGATATAATTTGGTTTATAAACGTTTCAAAATAATGTTTCGTCAAACATTGATAATCACATTAATGAAAGCTTGCTTGAGTTGTACCTTCTGTTATATAAATAATAATGCAGTGCCATATCAAAACAAACTACAGTTTTTTTTATTAATTTAATCTAATCACATAATAAAAGGGAAAGTTCAAAGGCGAATCGAGTTCTATTCCAGAGACCTAAGCTCATACGGTATCAGCTTTCCATTTCAAAATACGTAGCCAATTAGCACCACACTAATTAGCTTATCTAGCTATGGAGAAAGATTAACGTTAGGCCACGTTTGTTTACGTTGATGAAGGTTGTATCGAATTGCGAGGTCTCCCAGTCTACACGCGAGGCTGCGCTAGCGCACGCGTCTCGGTGGCGCCAAAGTTGTTTCTTGCGCAACATTTTGTCCGCCGCGATCGCCACGCGTTTACGAGTCGTCTCCAAATCTACCTATACTCCGGCTGAAATGGCTCTAACATACAATCGTGTATGACATTAAACGTCGATAAAAACAATAAAAATGAAGCTTCAATTTTTAGTGCTATCGCTTTATTGCTTCACAATAATTCATGCGCATTTACGTATAAAGGGTGTTGCGAAGAAACGACATACGGTTTACCGCAAGAAAGACATAAATGGTTCCAAATGTGTTTTAAACGAGACGATAACTAATGACTACGAGATTCTGTCGTCAGCCGTGTCTGAATCTAAATACATTTTCACAGCCCGGGTGTTAAGTGTGAAGAAGATAAAACGGGGCACGAGACCCAATACGAAAATATTTATGTTCTACAAACTGTACATACGACTTGTTATGAAAGGAGATGTCGAGGAATTGAAGAGTCACGTGTTTTCGGGAGACCGACGCACTCTAAACGGAGCGATAGCGTACGTCGCCTGGTTGCGGACTAATAAATGCGCCTACAAATTGTACAGACACTCTTCAGGTGTATTTTTGAGCGACGGTTTTTACGAAGGCTCGTCGGTCGGGAGAAAACCACGTCTACGGTTGTTGAACGAGCCTCTCCCGCTGTCACTTTACGACTTGGATAGAGTAAATGCGGCTTTGAAAGGTAAATGTTTATTGTCATAAAGTTTTGGTATTTTTACAAGTGCGCTGTTGTGACTTCTTGTTAAACGTTGGCTCTTTGATTAACAATTCCTTAATTTACCGGTTTACACGACGTGGGCAGACACTTCAAACACTTCGAGCTGTTCTAAGTGACGTTTATTCTAGAAAATATACACAATCCTTTAATTTGCTCTTATAGCGTAATTATTAATAGTCGACGAGTACTTTTTGCGCTGGTCGTAAAAGCTTTTACATTCATGCATTTAACTGTGGCGACTGTGTCGCTCAGGATTAACGCCGATGGCAGATAACAAAAACAATTCTATATTTAAACTGAAAACAAAGGCATTTTGACAGGTAGGTTTGAAAGCGTTTGGCAGTACCAGATTTTATATGGATTTCGATATTTTAATAGTTGATTTATTTGTTGTCGACGGCGGCGTGCGGGTGCATAAACTATTTGTAATCAGCGCCTATCAGGACGCGCGATACAGCAAACAACACACGACAAAAATGTATATTCAGTGATTTAATAAAATACTGTTAGCACAGTTCAGATAATAAAAGCTTCGTATTTATGTATTTAGCTTTGAGTCTATAGGTATTTTGTGCTGATTTTACTTTAGTAGTCTCGATCCATTGATTAACTCATTTGTAGACAGTTAGATTACTCCAAAACATATTTCATCGAATGTTTCATTTAACTTTGATTTCTTCATAATGTAGTCGAAAATCTAAATAACGTGTTTTATGTTACAAAATCCAATTATAACCCTAATATGCCGCATTATAATTTTACAACATTGACAGCTATTATATCGTTAATTTTGTGTAGCTGTTTTCCATTTTACTAATACGTGATTTAAGTTACAGAGTAAAATAAGAGCTATTTTTAGTACAGTAGAATTGCAATCACAACTTAATAGTAATGTTTTAAAGGGATCGTTTGCCGTGTCATTACGGGCCCATAGGCGGAATGACTGCAGTGGGCGGGGGTCAAACCTACACCATGCAATTTACTCAACGGAGAACGTTAAACATAGTCGTGTCTTCGGTCTGTTGCATCCGCCTCAGCAAACCTTATACTTGTATTAGAGATTTAAACTTACCATAATAGGGGATTGGTCAATAAAGACTCTATAAGGCACGAATGAAATACTGAAGCAGAATACGTTTAGGAATAATTGGCATATTGGTTAATCGAAAAGTTATATTGTAGTTAGTTTTGTTTGAGCGAATTAATCAGTTTTGCCGTGCTGGTGTGCTATTATCACATTAGGTCCATGATTTTGCAGTTTTGTTGATGCATTTCGTACTTACAATAAGATTGCTGGATTTCACCTACTTCTTCCTTTTTCGAATCTGTATTCCCCCTTCTTTTTTTTCATCGACGGTCATAATGCTTCCGATCGTTTGTATGGCCATAGCCAACTTGATTGTTCGTTTGCTTCTCTTCTACTTTAGGAACGTTAGAGCACACATCTTGTTAAACAAACGTACCCGTAGAAGGACGTAATTAGAGCTTTACAATATGCCAGGAACTTGGTTGCGATTTAAAAGCCAGTCTAAAAGACACATTGAGGTAATACAGTTAATATTGTTTCTAGAATAAAAATAAGACAATTAATATAACAATTTTTTTTTATTATACAAGTCTTGAATCCACCACTGATAAAATATTTGAACACACACCTATTATTTAAATACTTACAGATATATAATTTTTAGACGAACTTTTGCCTTAAGCATTCATAAGTATGTAGTAAGAGTGAAGTTTTCATCACTAACTCGAAGATTTAAGAACTAACAATTATGTAAAGGCAATTTACACTACGCTCGTGGCAAATTTAATTTGTTTAAGGTAATTTATGGCCTAATGATTTTTCACAATGACTGCTGGCATATACTACGTATATTATTGGGCAGGGATCACGAAGCTTTTGACGTTTGTTTTATATTTTAAGAAAATATGAAGTTAGTAGTAGTTAGTATTTCGATAGTTAATAGGTTTAATATTAATCAGAATCCCAGTATTTGATGTTATTCGAAAAAAAAAGGTTTTGGGATTTATGACTACAATACTGACCAAAACTAATGGTAATAATAATTAAAGTTATCACACGCTTTAAATCCGGAGTCCTTTTGAATATGCCTTTGATAAGTTCTGCTTTAGGTACCTGTGCAAATGGTTTACAATTTCTGTTACAGAATAATTAGAGTTTGCTAGCTGGAGGTTTAATTAATGAATCGCGCAACACACGTCTCAGAATTTTGCCGCTAGCTGTCTTTGGAATCTCATTTACGAACCGCACACCGCCTCTCAACTGTTTCCATGACGATACCTGTGAACAAAAATTATTTAATGACGTCACACATGTTAAAGGTAAAATAATTATGGTTTTGTGCAAGAGTACTACAGCCATATCACCCTTTCGCTCTAATGCATAAAGTCCAATTTAAAGAGTATATTGGCAGGTTGATTATAAATTTGTCCGTATTATCTGTACTGATGACGATGTTTATACATCGTAAATGAACTCGATAATCTTTGATATACCGGTAAGCCTCGACAGCATGTGGTAGATATATGATATAATATCTATCTTTTATCATGTAATATATCTTTATTTTGTTATACACGTAATATCTGAAGAGAGCCAATAGCCTCAATTTAGATAAAATTCTCAATACATTCCGATATGCTTTTTTAAAAAAAACAATATGGTTTCCATATGTTGTTACTGTGAGAGAAAGTATTTTGACACCTCTAAGTGGCAAAATCTTTACTAGCCATCTCGTGCGTTAACTTGTTTAACGAGTTGCTTACCACTGCAGCTTTATGAATCAGTGTTGTCAAATTCAATTAGTTGTTTGGCTTTAGTTTTGGTCCGGCGTATTGGAAATGGTAAATAATGACTGACCTGATTTAGAAAACTACTGGACGTGTCTACACTAATATATAAATCAAGAGTTTGTTTTAGTTTGGACGTGCTAATCTCAAGAGCTATTAAACCAATTTTGATTTTGTTTTACTAGTAGAAAGCTACATTACCCCTTAGTGCTATAAGCTTGTTTTTTAAATTGGAATAATATTTATCGTGGATAATCTTTATCACGTGGACGGAGCCGCAAGGAAAAGCCAATGTATAATCTTTGCATTTTGTAAAATAACAAGCAAGAGAGACATTTAGAAAGGGATAGTCTAAAATATCCGATCTAGATGGATAAAGATTTAATATGTATTATAATCGCTTTATATAAGCATGTACGTATGTATCGCTCTCAGTTACGTTTATCCTATTGGCTTAAGCATGATAGTACATATTAAGTACAGTACATATTATATCCCTATATGAGGATTAACCTAGAAAACTGAATGCCAGTTAGACTTGAACCTTTTGTCTATGGGAAATCCAGAGTCCGAAAGATCTTAAACTGTTGAAATAGTTAAGATAATCATTAAAAGGGCTATATATCATTGATGTAAGGTCTTTTTGAGGACCAATGTGTCATTTGTTTTGAAGTATTATAATCAGATAAAATAATATCATAGACGTGGTATTGATATAAAACTCTAATACGTGGAGATAAAACTATGTGCTACGTCAATGACGTCGGTCAAACGCCTTAAAAAGTTTATTTTTCATAGATAACGAAATGAAAGTAATCTTAACAATCTCTAACCTTAGAAGCAACGAAGTCGATAAGTTCTTTTTCTGTTACTTTGGATCCAGGTGTTTTGACTACAAATGCTGATGGTAGTTCTCCGGCCAAGGGATCCGGCAAGCCAACGACTCCTACATCTTTTACAGCTGGATGTTGAAGTAGAGTCGCTTCTAGCTCTGACGGTGCAACCTTAAAAAATGTATTATTGGCATGGTAATAATTAATACTATAATTCGACATCTTTACGATAGTCTCAAATGCAATAACAATAACTGAAGATTCTGTTGATAAAACTTAATGAGCCCTTTTCAAATAAGTCGTACCTGCTTAAAGGCCCAATAATATTTCCTTTTTTTCAAATACATTACTTCTTATCTAACAAATACAAATGTTTGAATGTTTGTATATTAAGATATTGACTAGATGTAAATGCAAAAACTGTTGGAATTGGATGAAATTTGACTCATGGTTAGACCGTGTCTTGGTTGTGTGTAGAAATCGTGTGTATAAAATTTAATAGGCTACATTTGATCCCTGTAATTTGCTTTCGGATAAAATATTTTTAATCTGATTTTTAAATCAGTAGTTAGTGATTTAGGGACTTTTGTAGCAGGTAACGATTTACACGAGATTGAGACCATAAGGAATAACGAATAATTTTGCACTTACTTGACCAGCCTTATATTTAATAAGTTCCTTTATTCTATCAACAATATAGAAGTAACCATCTTCATCGTAGTAAGAGATGTCTCCGGTTTTATAAAAACCATCTTCATCCATATCATCCTTCATATCTTTTCCGATGTAACCTTCAAATAGTATATCTCCTTTCACGCATATTTCCCCTTCTTGATTAGGACCTAGGACTTTTCTGGTCTCAACATCTACTACCTATAAGAAATCGTTATTTTTTACATGTATGTTTTTCAAAGCAATTTCAATAATATTGATGTACATACAAATATGTGGTTTTTATTTTATACCTTATTTTACTTTATATTTGTAAAATTTTAATAGTAATAACACATAATATTTCATTGATCAAGAAACAGACTCACAGAATTGAAAAACTTGAGTGGGAATTAAGGCAGCACTTTACTCTGATATTTATCAATTGTGTTATTAAAATACGGTATACAACCTTAACTATGTTTCCGTCCATTATAGTTCCGACACTTCCCTCTCTGTTGGCACTTACATTCTCTTCAGTTATACCTCCCGTAGTTTCTGTCATACCGTATCCTTGTAAGATGTGTTTTAAGCGCGGAAACCTGTTCAGAAAGAGTTTATAAATGAAGCCTAATATTTTTAAATTGCCTATTTGATAATCATAACTAAATTTTTGCTAATATTATAAATGCCAAGGTTTATGAAAATGTTTGAATGTTTGTTAGACGTTAACGCATTTATTGTAGGTTCAGTTGACTTATTATAGTTCGTATGACTTCATCATCATCATAATCATCTCAGCCACAGGAAGTCCACTGCAGAACATAGGGCTCCCTCAAGGATTTCCATGTCGGCCTGTTGGAAGCGGCCTGCATCCAGCGAATTCCTGTGACCTTAGCCAAGTCGTCCGTCCACCTTGTAGGCGGGCGTCCGACATGACTCAGAAATGACTTAGAAACATATAATTGTGATTGTTGTTATTAGCATATTATAGGCTGTGTTCATTCCGGTAAGTTGTTTTCGTAGAAAATATTTGAATCTTTTATCAGTTTTATGTTGCTCATTTACAACAAAAATATATAGTTTTATTATTCCCTTACCTTTTCTTTGCTTCACCCATAACCGCCAAATCTAATGGGGCGCCTCCACAGTACATTAATTCCACTGAACTCAAATCATAATTTTGTAGCATTCGTGATTTTGCTAACATCACTATCAATGGCGGTACAGCATAGAGTATACCAACCTGCAAGCGTTTTTGATAATTTAACATTTTTTAGTATCAGCCCGGGACTTGGAATTTGTGTTCCATATGACAATAGGCTCGTCTTCTATCACATCATGGGACGGAATGCACACGGTGGAAAATGGGAGCATTATTTGCGCTTGCCTACGTCTTCAAGGATACAATGTGTATGTGGGAGTGTGCAAACATTTTGATTATTTTCTCATCTCATTATTACGTCGTAGAAAAGTAAGGTAGAATAATCAACCTACATATTTTTGCAGATTATCCATTACAATAGGTATACAGAAGTGTTATAAAGGTTTCATCTGTTTGCGTTCGGAATTAGTTTGTTGGATAATATGCGGGTCTTACCTTATATTTCTGAATACAATGTAAGTACAAGTCTTCTTGGAATTTATTTAGATATACAATCGATTGGTTTTCTTTAAGAGCTTTCATTGTCAATATTATACCAACAGTGTTGCACCATGGGGCTAATGATAGAATGTTCAATTCATTGCTACAAAGTCTATGGAATATAAACACACATATTATTTTTATGGTTTACGTAAATAAAGATTACGGTTTCAATTCTTGTTTATAAAAATTCTCACTACGTTACACAATTCGATGATGGCATCGAAGAATAGAATATTATTATGCAAATATATTTTTATATCTTTCTTAGGCGGTTTGATTATGTGTTTAAGAGTGTAAATCCCCATCAGCATTTTATAATATAAAATATTTACAATAAATAAAAACAGATATTATTTGGTGTTTCATAGGAATAATTGACCTGGATTTTTTAATATGAATATTTACTTAGCTGTTAAAATAATCTTGATTTTACTTACGGTGGTTGATGTCCCGCTATAATTAAATTACGATGTGTTAGTTTTACCCCTTTAGGCAAGCCCGTTGTTCCAGACGAATAAAGTATTAGGGCTGTCTGAACTTCTCCTAAAATAAAACAATCACGAATAAAACACGGCGGAGGGAAAATTTCCAATAAAAATATTTCACTTACCGTTGAAATCATACGGTTGGTATTTATTTATATCGATATATTTTTTAGAAAGGTCTCTGAAACTGCGCACATCTTTGTTTTTTGATATTCCAAAGACGGTAAAATCTTTCGCAATGTTCAAACTTTTTAAGATCTCGTAAAAAGATTTGTATGTGTTTGGCGACAGGAAAAGGAATTTCGGTTTCGAAATTTTGACCGTGTGAATCAACTCATCTATAAACAAAATGCAACACATCATGTATTAATAAGTCAGTTTTCGATATACAATTGTTTTCTATAACAATTATTATATTTACTTTTATTGTAAGCACTGTTGATGAAAGTGACAGTGGCTCCGGAGCAAAATATAGCAAACGCTGTAACCAGGAACTCGATTCGGTTTTCACTGCATATGCCCACAACATCTCCTTTTTTCACACCAATCCGAGTTAAAGACGAGGCTACGTTCACTATTCGTTGTGCTAATTCCCCGTACGTAATTTTTTCATCCGTGGCGCCATCGATCTTTACAGAAAAACCGGTATTAATTGTTATACTAACTAATCCTACTTGAATCGTAACTTCCAACGCTTACCAAAGCGAGTTTTGATTTGCCTTTCCTAATACATTCGAGAAAATGCCGGCCACAATTCATATGAGTAGGCACAGAAGTAATTTTACCACCATAAATAATTCCGTTTTTTTCGTCTCGCATTTTTGACAAACTCAATATTACACACAAAACACTACCGCGTACGACTACGACGCACGTTTAAAATGTTAAAGATGAATAATTTCAAGGTTATGCTTATCTAATGTTACGTGGCGTGATAATTTTTTTATAATATAATAAAACATTTATTATCTAATTTCGGTAATGTTATTGCACCTAACCTAGCAGTTACACTTATATTTTAGTTACATTTTATTTTATGAACATAATAATTTTAATGAATAATATTATAACTATGTTTTGTATTTTGTCGATGAAATAGGTATATATTCTGTCTTGATTTAAGAGGGTGTCCATGAAATATGTCTTATTTATGTGGGTAATATTCAAATTAAAAACATAATTACTATGTGTATCGTTATATATTTTTGCCTTTGCTTCTATTTATCTTACTGGTCTTATTCTTGCTAATAATATAAAACCGAAAGATTGTGATAATGTTTCGATGTTTATATGTTTGTTAGATGTAAACCCAGAAACAACTGAAAGGATTACGATCAAATTTGGTACAAGTGTAGACCATATTTTGGATTACCGTATAGGATATTTTTTAATCTGATATTTTAAGTCCTGGCATCGTCCAGTGTTTTAGGGATTTTTGTAGTGGGAAAGGCTTTTAACGCAGGCAAAGTCGCGAGCAACACTCAGTTTTATAGTTTTTTGGGTTATACCTCATACTTAATAGGTTTTATAATTGCCTATACTTTCCAAGAAAACAAAACGACTGTCATGATTTTTTTAATATTTAAATTCGGGAATCCTCTAGTCACGGTTTATTTGTCTTTTATATAATCATATCATATCATATATGACTAGAGGATTCCCGAATTTAAATATCATTTGATAACGGCAACACTGAATAGTTCCTTCTCGCATCAACTCATCGCAACTGATTTTGTATCGATCACCGCAGTACGTGTTGTGTATTGTTTGCAACGTGTAGTGAAGTTGATAGACTGTATCTGCTATCACTCTTGTAAAGGTACTGTCACACAAACAATGCGCGATGTAACCAACATAAATGATTGTCACATTCGTGTCTCCGCATACGTATCACCACAGTATTTATGTTAGAAAGTCATATCATAAAACTTGAAAGTCTGGATTGCTTAGTCTCATTGAGGATTATTAGAACTAATATGAACCGTACAGCATTGATTTAAATCAAAAACCGCTTGTATGTAATTTAATATTTTCAAGCGGCGAGGCGCTATGTATCCAGTAAGATAGACGTCATCTTTTTGGAAATAAGATGCATATTATGGTCTTGCATAAAACGTGCAGTACGCGGTATTGAAACTCTTTGTGTAACATGAATAATCTAAATTACCATATAAAAATGCCATAAGCTGTATTACAGATACTATGTAGTGTACATAAAATTATGTATGCAATTTTGAATCTTATTGTCCATTGATTTCTTTGGGTAAATATAAATATAAATAATTCAAATAATACTGATTTCCTATGTTTACTCGAATGTTAGACATTAAAATAATACTAAATATAATATATAATATGACAGGAAAGTCTTCGAAACGTCGGGAGAAAAATATAATGTAAAAAACCGCGATAAAATTCGTAAAATAGTTTTAACTAAATCAAAAAATATATTATTATCTCAATTATTCAGATCACTATGGCGAGTTTAATGTGATAGCGTGCGTATACCCCCCAAATTAGATAAACGCTTATCACTAATTCACTTGTACATAGTGTGGGTATCTTACTTCAGATAGCAAATATTCTGATGAAAAAGTACGCCGTAGATATGATAACAAGGGGATCTTATCCAAGTATTTTTGTCTTAAAAACAATTGTGAAATATAATGTTTATAAGATTTGTTTTTATTTCATTCTAATGTCCACGTAATAAATAATTTTACATCAAGGCAGTTAACAAACTCATGTGTTTATAAAGAGATAGGCGGAGCTGTATTCAGGGAAATTACACTTGGAGCTTGTATCCGTAGGATCACCTATCACTATCAAGTGAAGTGGGTGAGTAAGTGATAGGGAGTGAGCCTACAACTTTATAGTGTGCAAACCGGACAACTCAATTTTTTTTTTTTTTTTTTTTTTAAATCGAAAATTATATATCAGGGAATAATTATATTGGTTTATCTGGGATTAGAACCCAGAAAAGCAATAAAAGGTAGATAAGATATAAACTATAATTTTTCTTTTCTTTAAAAAAAATAAATAAAAATGCTTTATTCATCACGTAGGCGAACATAGTTGCACTTATGATAAGTCAAGGTACATGAGAATATTTAATTATTACTTAATTAGATTAGCTTATATAAATAAAGACAATCTATATTGAAAATAAAATAAATGAAAAATATACTTAATAAACAAAGAAGCCAGCTCGGGCTGGCAGGGAAGAAGAAATAAAATGATGTATATATGTATTTTTAAATAAGCAATAAGGGAGAAACGCGTCGCGATCCTCACCGGTGAGGACAATAAAAGCCCTAACCTAGCTAACCTACCACTAACTACCTAAGCGATGAGTACCCGAAGAAGAAAGGCAAAAAGAAACTCCGGGCTTTATTTTTTGTCATCAATTGTCCATTCTTTTATAATATTTTTATTAAATATATTTCGTTTGAATAAGTCTTTTCTTTCTATACAAAGTCTGATTAATTATATAAGCTAATACATGCATATCACCGTTAAAGTGCGGAGAAAATCCACATAAAAGTATTTAACAGTAACTAAAAATTAACGAAAAAAAAAACAATAATACTAAAAAAAATATAAAAACTATGAAACAGTGTACAGCGTGCATACGTCTACATTTACAAACATAATATTTTCATTTCATATTTTGACATAGATCTCGGTCAATATAATTTAAATTATTAATTGCAAGGCTGGTGCAACAAAATGATCGGTCGGTCGTCTATTATAAATTGGTAATTCTTTATATTTACCTTTTTAGTCAATTCACAGGTTTTGAGTGAGGTTAGGTCAATAATGACGGTATTTGCTGCGTCAAAGACAAAGAACACGGCAGACTACTCACAAAAGCATAGTAAATGTATAGAACAGACAAAAAAAAATCTAATTTCAATATATTGGCATTAACCGTCACACACATCTGGGTGACTGTCCAAGTCAGGTGACTGTCATATTAGTTTGACAACAATTTCATGTGGAAAACTACTGTTTCCGTCGGAGTTAAAGCTAAAACATATTTTATACTCTGTTTTTTTTTACGTTTTTTAGAGGAGAAAGAAAGCTGTAATTTTAAGTGGGTTTAATTAATATTAAAAAATGCAGATGCATGTAGACTTGAGACAAATTAAATTATGTATAGAGCATAGTAAAGCCACAGCTGTAGAGTTCGTCGCGTCATTTGCAGTATATTTACAAAGTAGTCTTTACGAGCCATTTAAAATGGATCAATAAAATGTATCCGCGCAAGCTTTCATATTAAAATGCATATCAATGTATACTTAGAGCAAACATAAAATTAGATGAAATAAAAGATAAAACGCTTGGGTACTTTCTAGTAGTACATTCGCCATAAAGTGTATAGCTTAATAAATGCTATCTAATATCTGAAGCAAAGTAACTGGGGGTTGTAAATTATTTTTGTCAGCCTTACATTTTATATCATGCTGCGTGTTCATAGCACTTATTGTCTCACAAAAAACCGGCGTTAAATGATTTATTTATTTATTTCATTTGTTATTGCATTTCGTAAGTGAGACTGCATTTGTAGTTTGCGATTTCTTTTCTATACTATAAAACTGGGGAGATAGTTTGTTTGATCGCCCTAATTTTAGTACCTACTGTTTTGAATTGAAAATTTATTTTAGTGTTGTATAAGCCCATTTATAGATGAGGCTATAGGGTATATAACATCACGCTATGACCAATGGGATCGGAGCATTTATTGCAAATAAGGCGGTAAGGCCCACAATGTTGAAGTCAGCTAGTCAGTATGTGTGTTTATTTAGAAGTGATCACTTAATAGCAACAACTTGCTTTATTTGCTATCGGGTTAATGCTACAAAAAAACAAACTCAGTTTCTAAGAGAATTATTAAGTAAATTTCTTAAAGATGACTCTCGTGCTCTTGAAGATTTTAAATAGAAATCTATCTCATCACATCGCGTAGAACATTCCAACAAAAACTAAATATGGAATATCTACATCGTATAGATAATATTTGATGCTGCTATATCTGTTTTCATGTTTGAACAAATTGTCGGTGGAATAATTCATGGGAATTTGATATTAAAATTTTGTTTCCAGTACACGTTCAAAGAGTTTTCTGTGAATAATGTGATGAAGTATCGGTTTTTCATTTGCCGATTCCACTAAATATGTTTATATCTTTGAATCAGGCTAGTTGAAAGGATATGGACTGAACTGTAATGGCGATAATTATCGAAACGGCTCTTACAGTTAACAAAATATTTAATAATAATATTATAAAAGAATGGACAATTGATGACAAAAAATAAAGCCCGGAGTTTCTTTCTGCCTTTCTTCTTCGGGTAGTCATCGCTTAGGTAGTTAGTGAAAGGCTGGTAGGTTAACTAGGTTAGGGCTTTTATTGGCCTCACCGGTGAGGATCGCGACACGTTTCTCCCTTATTGCTTATTTAAAAATACATATATACATCATTTAATTTCTTCTTCCCTGCCAGCCCGAGCTGGCTTCTTTGTTTACTAAGTATATTTTTCATTTATTTTATTTTCAATATAAATTGTCTTTGTTTATATAAGAATTTAATTAAGTAATAATTAAATATTCTCATGTACCTTGACTTATCACAAGTGCAACAATAAACCATTTTTTTTTATTTTATAAAACTAAAATTGGTAACCTATAATTTTAAAATATTCGATATCTCTTTGTAAATTGACTACAACGATTCTAATATTATGCTTGTTGCGTCAATTAAGAAAGTATTTAATTTATTAATTTTATCTAGGATATAAGGTAGGATTGCTACCGGTTCGGTTATAGATCTCGTTTCCTATCAACCTTTCGAGGGTCAGGCGTTTGCGATACGGATCCACGCGTGTCCTGTGATTACCGAAAATCCGTCACTTCGAAATAATAATATAGCGGAACTATTTATTTTTACAAATATAACTTGGGTGATCGCGTCTTGACTGTAAATCGATTATCTAGGTATTAGTGACATAAATAATTTATAAAAGTATCTTCTATGTCCGTAAACATATTTCTGATGTGGTCCAATATTCTGTTTGGTTGTACCTACTCTTTGTTTTCCAGGAGTATCGAAAATACAAAATGAGGCAGAATGCATTTGCAACAAACCCAATGAATTGGCTAATTTATCAACAATTATATGCGAGTGCATTCACTGCTATTACAGGCTCTATTGAGGAATATGACAATGGCGTACCAAATACGACGATCAGCAATTCAGTCATATATTCAGTGCCAGTAAATGATAATGATCTTTATTGCAACGGGTATGTTTAGTTCACGTATCACGTTCATAATTAGGTCACGATTTGTATTTTGACGGGTATTATTAAATAAAACCAATGTGCTTACATATATATTTTTTATAAGACATAAAATAATATTTAGGAATCTTCTAATTTCTTAGTTTCTTTACAAGATTTTATACATGTGTATATTGCGCACGTAGTCATGCGCGTTTTTAAACCGTAAACTCTGTCCTATATACTGAGTGCCCAGGATCACCGAGGCAGTAATTGCGTTGCAGCGTCTCAAATACAACGCGTGGCTCCAATTCGCTCCTGCCGTTCCAGTAATCTAGAACATAATAGGACTTCAAGATGACACTTGACTAGATATTGCAAGCGAGTTCGTTTGTGAGAAATACAGAAATCATTGCATGTTTTATTGTTATACAGGGAACATTTAATTTGTAGTACTGCGAAGAAATTATTTGATGGGTTTGATATATATTTTTTAAAAAGAATTAGGGCCTTATCACAGCTTCAGAGTAAATGTTGCCACATAAATGTATAAACTGAACAAACACAAAAGTCACAGTTTAACCTATGCTCCAAAATAAATTGTAATAAACTACTCACAAATTAAACTTTACTAATAGCTTGTAAAATGGGCGCTTAATAATAAAAACGAAAACAACGCATAAACTTATTTCAGATTTTGAAATAATACGGTATTTTTAATTTAGTTTTTAAGTGTATACAAATACAACAAAACATACTGAAGTATAAAAATTATAATGATTCCGCGCCTTTGTTAAAAGGTATAATATTAGTACATAAATTTTATCATAAAATTAACGAATAAGTAATGAAATAACCATAAAATCGCAATATTACACTAAGTATTCTAAAATATAGCAACAACAGTATATAATATAATAATTAAATGTATATTAAAATTACTATATTTCAAAATAAATTTAAAATTATGTAAATGTTGACATAATTTCCATATACTCACTTTAAATGCGCAATAAAAAGAAACAATTTTAAACGGAGGCCTGTAAAATTGCTGATAATTTCTGTACGAAATATACTCGTGAGCTGATTATTTTAATGACAGAACCTTTGAGCTGCGAAATTAATTAACTCCTTTTGAGTTTCGCATCTGCTTTTTTGCGAATGGCGGTCGTGTTAGGAACACCCACAATTTCGTCTTTCACTGTCGAGTGCGGATTGCTATGGCTTCAAGTTCTCAAAGTAGCTTTGGTACGAAACTGTTTATTATTACGTTTATGTATCAGCGGCATGGTCGTTACAAAATAATGCTCTTTAAAAATATCTTGAAATCGTAAATATATTCTACATTATCAATATTAATAATATTTTCAAAGACTCGGAAAGTTTTTATATTTTTTTATAGTACCGGTCTCGTGGTCAAGTTAAGATTGAAATTTATAACTTAGTAGGGATGTCACGATGATTCGCTTTCTCTGGAGATCATCAACCAAGTTCTTTTTAGTTACATGTAATATGAAAAATATCATTTTCTGCGAGTTAATAAATTAAATAAATTCAACGTCTCCTTCAGTCTCAGTAATATTTTATAAATGGTTGTCTAGAATACCAGGATATTTTCATTGACGTTAGTAGTAGAGAATGCTCAATGATAACACTATTCTAGCCACTACGTGATGGCGTCGCTATCTAAATCTAGGATTAATGGCATACAAAATCTATTATCAGAACAATAAACCTATAATTCAATTTACGATATTACAGCGAGTCATGTTTTAGCAGTATTGGTTATTATTATTGCAATTTTAGTTATTTTTTTTTATAAACAAAAATGTGGCCTTCGGACGGGCATTAATTTATTTATTGTTTATTAAAAAAAGATATTACCATAGCTTTCGGACTGGAAATGGCAATTAAGAACATAACATGTTTGTTACGTAAAAAATGAAGACAAGGGCTTCTTATTATAGTTTTGAGTGAAAAAATTATGCAATAATGGCGTCAATTTATTATTAAAGACGTGTAAAGGTGGGGATTCACCGAGAATTCATCATCAAAAATTCATTGTCATGTCAAGAAATATAGTTTTGGTCCTGTGGAGATATATTATTTTTATAGTTTGAGTGCAAAACGTGAGGCATTTCATTAGATTATATTAGATATCTGAGATTGTGTGGGTGGTGGCGCTTAATGTTGCAATTAGGATAGTCAAATTACTGCAGATAGGTATATTGTGTCTTTGGCCGTTTGGGCTCATTAAATTGATTTCGATGAATGATTTACAAATGAAGCATGATAGTGGTCACAGGTACTCGGCTTAATTAAACTTCGATTAATTGTATTTAAAAGGTACATAAAATTATATAATTATGTATGTAAAGTGACATCTAATAAGCTTGCAAAGAATTCAATATTATCAAGAAATTAATCACATTAATCTCCATTTATTTAAATAATATAAATAAACTAGTTGAATTATATTTTGAACCTTGAAAATGCCAATCTGAAATTCCTTTCATAGGATAAAAGTAACTTCTACTTTTCTCCCAGTCTTGGTTTTTCAGACTTTGAAATTTCTTCCAAATCAATCCAGCTGTTATTACGTAATATACCAACAAACACTCAAACACTTTAGGAAACTTGCATTTTTATAAAGTTAAAATAAATGATCAGTATAATTATGTTTGCTGTAGGATATTACTAGTTCCATTAAAACAAATGTTCCCAGTGTATACTCAACTTAAGGTTTTACGGTGCATATTGGCAAAAAACGTTCTGCCAACAAGGTGTGAACTTTTTGACATTAACTTATTATACCTTCATACGTCTCTTGATATGAGACAACGATCAAGAACACATTTGTCGGTATCGCTCGTATTGGGAAGTTTGCTATATGTTGTGGAGAAAACAAATGAATGTTGTACTTACATAATTTTTGAGAATGTGATGAAATGACCACCTGTTTCTATAGTTTTTTTCTACAAAAATTCTACAGCAACTTCACGTTGGTTTTCTGTAAGGCACCGGTACCGCCTCAGTCGAGCTTCTTGTTCTTGCTGTAGGCAAAATATTTAGTATAATATACAGACTGAAATGAAATAGTGTATGACAATTTTAGTTCAAATATGAAGGTCGGTGGCGGTTTTTTTGCTATACATTTTATATTCAGTCTTTATTTAGGTCTTATTGCACGTAAACAAACATGAAGGCTATGTACTATGTTAATATTATTTATACTTCTTTCTACTGGGAAATTTCGAATATTGCGCAAGTATATTCCAAGTTAGTCTATTGACCTATACTTTAGAATTAAAATACTTACTGAAACATCGAATTTTTTTATAAAGGTAGATAAAAGGCACCAACTTTTGACGCACGTGCTGTGATTAATCGACCTAGAAAATAATTTATGAATTCGTACTCTAAGCTTATAGATACTGTAAAAATGTTCTGGTTGAAAAGAATTCATATCGGCAGATACCTTGATATCTTCAAAACTCATCGCTTCGGAAGTTTCGTTATCGAAAACAAAAAGAATTTTTAATAACATTGAAGCTTACATGTTGTAATTGGCTTTGTACACAGGAAAGGACAGATATCAATTAATTTATGAATAACCTTAAACAACCTAAAAAGGTATTGTTAAATTTAAACAATATTAAATGAATTGTTCAACACTGTTCAGATTATTTAAACAACCGACTAGTTACACGAATAGTTACACATATTAAGAACCGACGAATGACTTTTACAGTTTGCTGGTAACTGATTTAAATAAAATTTGTAAAACTTATAAAGTTTGCCCGATAGAATTTTTCTGATAATTGAAATAATATTTATAAAATGTTTACTTTATGAAAATAATTGTGATATTAAAACGCTGAGATATTTTAAGTTGGCAAGAATAACATTGCGTGAAGTTTATTATTTTGTTTAGACCTTCGAGGCCCTGTTTCATAAGTTATAAGTAAATTTTATTTGAGTTTTATCGTATTAAACACCCAATGTAGATAGTACGCAATTATAACCATTTATTTGGAAGCATAGATTAGTGTTTTATATTTGGTTGGCTTATACATATGTGACGAGAAGTATTAACTCAGAAGTTGTGAAATAGACCCTAATCCTATTTGTTTATAAAGTATTTTGCCACGCCACAGTTAATTAATTGATGAAGTTTCTTTATTCTTTTTATTTGAAATTGTTTAGTGGGTTTGAGGTTTTCCTCATTGAACGAATAATTCTTTTTTTTCCGCCTTTGCGTGATGCACTTTGCTGAGTAACATGGATCTTAGGTGACCATACAAGCTGATTGGATCTGCTTGGTGCCTTGTAGTCACGAGGAGTGTGATATTTATAGTTTATTATTTTTTTTAACTTAATTATCTCAAATTAAACTTAACATCTATTTTATATGTTTATAATTTAACACATACCATTGTATGAGCTATAAGGCCTACCTAAACTGACATTCTATATCAATTTTGAAGCCAGTGTAGGGATGAACCGAAGTAGAGTTGATATGGCAATAACCTAACGCTTTATTGGTTTAATAATTATCATCGGTAGCGGTTTCTGAAACAAGTTAATTTGAGCCACATCTTTAGATGTTTCGCTTATATTGATTTTCCGACTGATATTAATAGCGGTATATTTCACGGTTATATATTATTCTTATATCATTGGATAATAATAATATCATAATAATATCAGCCCTGTATTATATACTTGCCCACTGCTGAGCACGGGCCTCCTCTACTACTGAGAGGGATTAGGCCTTAGTCCACCACGCTGGCCTAGTGCGGATTGGTAGACTTCACACACCTTCGAAATTCCTATAGAGAACTTCTCAGATGTGCAGGTTTCCTCACGATGTTTTCCTTCACCGTTAAAGCGAACGATAAATTCACAAAGAATACACACATGATTTTTTTTTTAGAAAAGTCAGAGGTGTGTGCCCTTGGGATTTGAACCTGCGGACATTCGTCTCGGCAGTCCGTTCCACACCCAACTAGGCTATCGCCGCTTGCATTGCATATCATTGGATACAAATTTTTATATTTTTAACATCACAAAATTTTCTTGCACACTTATTTCCAGGCTTAGGACTGTCTACACATTTGTTTCGAGACATTTAAACTAGTTCAATGACATATACCTAAACTCTATAGCTTAGCTTGTATATATAGCTTAGCTCGCTATAATGTCGAACCTTTGGTCTCGAGTTATTCACCAATAGCAAGTTATCAATTGTTTCTTTTTAGAATCACAAAAGCCGTTATTTAGCTGTTTCATCAGTGCCGGTTTTACCTATGATATGCAGTTCCGACTTTATTCACTCTTCCTTTGAAATTCAATCTATTCTTTGGAACTCCCATTCGCTATTAGGACGACCACGAATCGTTTTGCATTCAAAATAAAGGTTCTACTACTGTTGCTTAACAAACTGACGGAATCATCTCAATAATCGTCGTCTATTATTTTAGGTATATGTATTCCTATGTATTTTATATATTTATATTGTATATGTTTATTATGCTTATTGAGTATGTCTGTGTCGGCGTGTAGTTTTACTTTTATTTTTATGCAATATATATTTTTTCCAATAAAAATATTCTTTTTAACGCCTACCTATATTATCATCTCTGCATCACTCAAAAGTTGACTGGTAGAGAATGCCTTCGTCATTAGGTCCGCCATTATAAATGTACGTAAAGAAAGTGTAAATAAATATAACTGCGACGACTTCCTTTAAATAAAAGTTAAAGTACACAAACACAACTTATACGACTCTAACGTATGTAGAACGTATCGTACGCGTCGTAACGTATTGTTAACGTCGCAGCGCGTTCACGGCGCATTAGGTTCGAGTTGCAGTAGGCAAACGTAATTTGTTAGTACACAGACGCAGGACCGGCTCGCCTACGCACCTCTCTTCTCACGATCTGACTCATAACACCATGATTATTATGTCGGCTATAAATATTGAAAAGCAACTGAATTTATGTGTGTTAGAGATGTTTTTGATAACATCCGTAAGGTTGTTTATTTTTAAGCAACTCCTTTAAGACGTAAAGTTTGTGAGTTTATTTGTCAGTAGTAAACTATAGAAGAATAAAATCAATTCCAGAAATGAAATTAAATAATAAAAATAAAAAGCTACTTCCACCAACATCTACAAAGGCTTTCTCGATTGGCTGTTGGGTCAAGAGTCAGATGCAGAAGCCGGTACTCCTACACACGGCACATGTTGTGAGGAGATTCCTCATTTTGAAACCCCAATCGACGGAGGTTTAGGGTTTTGAGTGTCGCCATCGGTGATTAATTTTTTATATTTTTACATACATTCATATTCTTTAAATATATAAAATAAAAAATAAACTTTAATATAAAGAGATATAAAAAACGACAAAATTTCAGTGTCAAGTGAGACAGGGCAACATAACTCTTGTAAACTTCAAGAAGGAATTTGGCTTATAGTAAACACCGACGCCTCATCGTGTTAAATAAACCCATACAATATGTTGGGGATCTGGGATTCGAGTTTAGGATTTCTCGATCCAGCTCATATTAGTAAAGAGACGACGAGTCGACATTTCAAAATAAAATATTTCATATGTATTTTGCACTACATTGTTGATGTGGTCCTCTAATAGTATTTTATTATTTTCGGATTTCCGTACCAATTTTTCCTGAATAATTTTATTTATTTATTCATTTCATTATTTGAAATAAAAGGAAATAATTTATTTGAATCCATAAAATGGTATACAATATTTAGATTCCGTTAATATTAACTCTACCGCCAGTTCGGAAAGCAGTTCTCACCAGAGAAGAACGGGCAAGAAACTCTGGTGTTGCTCAAAATTTAATTATTCACAAATTATTTTGATTAAATCTTCGCACTGTTCTTAGCTTGTGTCACTCTTTTTTCAATCTTTGCTGGATAATTAGAAAGGTTATAAATAAGTGTTTGCAATCGGATGACACAAGTCTGTAGGGGAGACCTAGGAGGGTTGTGACAGAGGAGAGTTGTGACAAAGACGATTTCTCAGAACCTCCGACCGTTAGGGAACTGGCTAAAGCGCACGATTGCTTCTTTAGAGAAACGCTACTCGATACTGTAAGCGCCAGTGGCGCACGGCCAGCGGTTTCGTAAGTACGACGTCTGCATGGAAAAAACTGAAAAGTAAGTTTTATATCAAAATTTTGATTGTATTTATATCGATACATATTATGTTCTGGTGGATTTGCAATTTTTCTTATATTTTGCGGTTTATGAAGTTTCTAAGCATGGCACTGTATTTTTGTGTTTGGATCTTGTTTCGAAATTAAGCAATATTATTTTGACCAGGTCACGATTTTCTGGCACCTAGGAAAGTTGTGACAGCGTGTCACAACTCTCCTAGGCTAAGTTCATTTTCTGATTACCTTGTTTTACATGCTTTTTGCAATGTTTGTTTTCTATTTATATGTATAAATTCGTTTGTTTTAATTAATTCTTACACCCTACTTTGACTATAAAATATGCGATACTTAAACTTCGTCTTTAAAATGTTTTTTGTTAGGAACTTGTTTGGGTATGCGGTGTAATGTTGAATGCTGAATTATCTATTTTTTGTTTTAGAATGCCGTATATTTACACGCAAAGACTGATATGGGCCTCGCTAGTGTCAATATTTATGAATTGGCCTTTGAAGAAGTTGCTAATAAGAGGTCAAAGTCTTCCAAATGCCGCATCCTCTTACAATCTCAACTACATGTCTTTACATAGGTTTATTAAGAAGAAAAAGGCTTTTCAAGATAATGCAACTGATGTGGCTCCGTCTATGAGTTATATCAGTCATACGTTATTTACAGAAGACGGAGAAAATATATTATGCGATTATTTATTGACATGTGCAGCATCCAATAATGGGCTAAAAGAAACGGGAAGTATTTAAGTATTTTGCCTTTATGTTGGCACAAAATGAGAAGGCAGTAGAAGTGTAGCTCAGTGCCAGATCAAATGCAAAGTGGGTCCAGTGTCTGAAATGCAGAGGCTGGTCTCACGAAGATTGCACTGGGGGCGAGCTGCGATGTCTGTCATTTATTTATTTTTGCTTATCAGACTAGATTAATATTTTTGACTGAATTTAAAACGACTGATCTCATAAATATGTCATAAATACTTACAAAAGATTTAATGCTTGTTATGTTAATGTTTCATGTTATTGTAGTTCTTATAATTCTGTCAAAAATAAGTAAAGTATTTTTATGAAAAAAATGTTTATTTTGTTTATAATACATACAGGGTCATTTTGCCATTGCGAATGAAACCACATACTCGTCTTCATCTTTGCTGACATTGTGCCAAAAATCACACATTAATAACAAATATTTTCACGAGTAATCCTGGTTTTAGTTATCTGATTATTTGATCATTTTGTACTTTAATGCGAATATGGCGTGTATGGGGGTGTATTTCTGGCTGGAAGTATGATGTTGCCGCTGCGACGAATTCTCTTAGAGTAGTAGTAGTAGCTTTAGGACGTGTAAAATTGGAATTGCTTTTTATTAATATTTATTTTGTTCGAAACTTATACTTTTTTTATTTTTACATCTACGGCTCAAGTAACTTACTGTAAAGTGTTATTTCCAAGTAGATGAGTATGTGGTTTCATTTAGTAAAGCGTTGTCAAAATGACCCTGTATGTAAATCTACTTGTCTATCAAATATAATCCAGAAACACAGCTGTCACAACTTACCTTTGTACCTGTCACAACTTACCTCGGTATTAGGAGAGTTGTGACAAAGGGAGTAGTTTCAGTTTTCATGGATTTTCTCAGAAATCATATACCTTTTATTTACTTTAATGACTGTTTTAAAAACGGTAAGGACTGAGCTATGATGAGGCATACAGTTCATAATCGTGGTATATTTCTTTCTTGAGATATGTTCATTTAAGTAAAAATTGTCACAACCTTCCTAGGTCTCCCCTATCTATTTCAAATGTGCGTAGGATGGTTCATTCCTCTTTAGTTGTGCAGTTTCTTGATATTAAATGCGATTTGAAATTTAAGCCTTAGGGTTCGAAGCAATCATTGATATATATTGCATGATAGCGTGAATCGAGATATCTTGTTCCTCAATGTAAAAATATTTAAAAAAATATATATTATATTATAAACTATTATAAATACGAAATTAACTATGTCCAGTTTTAAGCTTTCATTGTTACTCATTTTGATGAAATTTGGTGTGGAGGAAGTTTGAACAAAAAGAAAGGACATGAACTCCTTTTTTATTTCAGTCATAAATTTAATTTCATGCCGTCGAAGTCGAAAGCAAAACATAGTTTATAAGTGTACATTTAAGCCTCGTGAAGCCACTGTCAATGTGTTGCAAAGAAACACAACACAGCTATTACTCTAAAATTTTTTTATTTGTATGACCAGTATAATTTTTATCAAAATACAACGTCACATGAAGTGGTCTTAAAGAATTAACTTTATCTAAAGCTAGTTATGTCACATCTCAGCAATAAACTTATAAGTATCTTTTTATCTGTAACGAGTGCAATTTTTCTACGCGAGTGCATGACGAGACAAATTACTCACTTGCTTGTTGTTGTTGTTGTGTTACCAACGTAAGCGACTATCCACAAATATTAGCAATACCATTTGCTGGTGGTAGGATATATTTTATATCCGCCCGGATAGCACCGTACACGAGATGTTAAAACTCTCCATATTTGCCCACGTAAGTGTGTCGCGTTCCGCGATCAGATTAAAAAATACTATAAATGTACTAATGCAATCCTTGAAAAGCGGCAATAGCTTAGTTGGGTGTGGAAAGGACTGCCGAGACGAATGTCCGCAGGTTCTAATCCCAAAGGCACACACACAGCTCTGACTTTTATAAAAAAATATGTGTGTATTCTTTGTGAATTATCACTTGCTCTAACGGTGAGGGAAAACATCGTAAGGAAACCTGCATACCTGAGAAGTTCTCTATAGGAATTTCGAGGGTGTGTGAAGTCTACCAATCCTCACTAGGTCAGCGTGGTGGACTAAGGTCTTATCCCTCTAAGTAGCAGAGGAGGCTCGTGCCCAACTGTGGGACAATATAATATAATACAGGGCTGATATTATTATTGATCCTTGAACGGCCCCTAACGTGTAGTAATGACATTTGCCATTATCATTACAATGTTCTTCAAACCGGAATACAATATTGCTCAGAAGTCAGAACACAAGGCTTATGTGAGAGTGTGGTGGTGTCTAATGTCTGCCCAGGCGGGCTCTGTCATGCTTGAGTGATAGTATCTTGTTTAATGATTTTATAATTTGTTTACGCGAATGTTTGTTTTCGCATATTATCGTGTTTTTTTATACTCAAAAATGTCTCCCGATGTTTAGAAGAAATCCGAAAAATAGTTTTATTTTAATAGTATATTGTTATTAACATATAGTCGATTAATTATAAAAAAATATGAGCTCATAATAATCCATAGTAGGAAATAAACAAAGTCCATCGATTATGCACAAAAGTTTATAAATTATACAGAGATCACGAAAACATCAGTGCGTTAATAAAAATTGCGGCATATTGCTTCTTATTGAAACTAAATATTCGCTCGACCATAGCTGCAAAAGTAGCTGAAAAATATCAATACTTCAAAATGCTACACATTGAGCTCACTCGAAATATTCCTTTTTCTTTATCTAAATGAAAGCAAACCCTTTGAAGTTTATTTTAGTGAAGAAAAAATGATTGTTGATAAGAACACAAAAGTTAGGCGTATTAGAAATTTGAATTAGTTCAGCAACTTTTGTAGCTGACTGTACCAGATTTGATTAAGCGGTACCAGCACATTAATGATCAGGTTAGATCATTACAACACAGATTAGTTGTAAGAGTCGTAAAGTAGTTCCTGAACGATTATATCTACATAATCTCTGAGCTAATTCCCTCATCTGAGATGGTAATCTATAAATACTTACCTGTCAGAAATGGCGGGTCGGATATTTGTAGAAATTAGAAAAGCCAATAGTCCGTGGTAGCCAAGCGTCTGATTAGTATGTTGATGCTTAATGGGCTTAACTTAACTATACCTATATGTTTTGGACTTGTTAAATTTCAAAAGACGAAATAGTTAAATCCAAAATGTGGAAAGACCAAATATTAGATTGTTTTTTTTTCTCTTAACTCGAATGATTCTTTAATCACTTAATTTTAGTAATTCTCATCCTTAATTATCTTTTTAAGCAGGTCTCATATCAATATCTTCTTCAATAGCATCGGCTATTTGATGTTTAAACAAGAACAAATATGTACTTCATGCCAGGGTTGTTGATGACGTCATAATTATCTCCGGCTCTATAGCTATTAGACAGATATTGGTTCAGTTAATGCCTTTATATAATAGAGTGTGTATGGACGATCTAAATCAAATCAGCGCCATTGTTCCAATGTGTTAATATAACAATACGCTTGTAGCATATCATGATCTTAACGGCCTGTTAGTGCTGAACAATAAAATATGGATAGTCCGATAGTTAAGATATGGATCTGTTATTTTTATCAGTAAGTTTTGGGAATTATATATTCTCCATTGAAGGTAATCATATGTAATATATAATATAATATAATGAAGTTTATAATGTCACAAATCTATTATATACTTTCCCACTGCTGGGAACGCGCCTTCGTCACTGCTGAGAGGGATAAGGTCTTAGTTAACCATGCTGACTAACTGAGTGCAGATTGGCAGACTTCTCATACCCTCAAAATTCTTATAGAGAAATGCTCGGATATGCAGATTTTATCACGATGTTTTGATTCCATTGAAGGTATGAGAGTTGTTAAATTATTTATCAACACTGATAAAGTATAGGTATTTCGAGAATTCTATTATATGGTTACATTCTTTTTAATCAAATATAAAAATGAACTCTGCATAATAAATATGTAGGTATTGTAGTTATGACTTCCAAAGAGGTCTCAATAATTATGATCGAGTTTTGGAGCACATTAATTTAAATACTAAATATAAGTATAAATATATATAAGTCACTGGTGTTTTAATTTCTCATACCTTAATCGTAAAGGAAGATGGTGTCAATTCTTGCTCAAAATAACCGAATTAGATGTTCGGCATTCCTGTTGAATTTCAAATGACATTTTCGGCTCTCAAATCTGTCTGAGTTGGCGTAATAGAACATTTTCCAGGCAGGTGTCTGCTCGTCTACGTATATAATGTGAAACGTCCAACTTTACCTGTTAGCCAGTTCAGAATGACTAATGACGGTTCCATTTCGTGTGAAGTTTATGTTACGATGCATGAACAACTTTGACTTTGACTATACAACAAAAATTTTGTATGTCTAAATTATTATATACTGGGATAAAAAATCTAAAATTAGAGACTCCTTTAGTGGTTGGGGAATGACATAAATAATATAGATTATTTCATTGACGAAGACGCTCCCCACTAGATTCCCTATTCGCTTACAGTTAAGACGGCATAGATTTTGATGGAAGCATGCGTTAGCAGCATCAGTACACACGCACACTGCGATGAATAGCTTCGAGGCTGAGGCTTGAATCAGTCCCCTAACCCCGCGACACCCCAGTTCAAAAAGTGGTGGAGCGTGTCTTCGTGGGTGAAATGACATGTAAAGGCACAGTTAACCAGTCGTATAAACTAAGCTATAATCTAAAATCATGTAACACTGACTTTACTTTTTGATAGGAACTTGATGACTTAATTGCAACTTTCTGTACAATGGACACAAAAAAAAATATCCTGCGCAAGCTACGTGATAGACCACGCTACGAACCCACGTTACTTTTACTTGTTTAGTCTAGAAATAGAACTTTGTATTTCAAGATTCTCAGCTCAAGTATGCTACCACTATTGCTATAGAGTGGAGTTAAGATACTATAAGACCGAAATAGAAATAAAAATCATGACAATGTATCACATCCACTAATTAGCATCTCTAGAGCATTTACGTTCCTCCCACAACCAATAAAGCATTGATAACTTTTTTCACTCGCGAACGCCTTTTTGATTTCGATAGCAGTCACGTCTATATTTAGAAATCATGTACGGCATACGATTACGAGTCACTTAACGCTGTTTAAAGAATGTATTAACGGCTTCTGGCGACGCGACTTAATTTATTGATGTGCATCTAACACCGACCACTTATGGGCAGCCAACACGCCATACTAGGAATTACTTGGCCCTTACAAGCTGCCTCGCTATAATGACTTTGTTTTACAGTCGGCGTTTGTGTACAACTTCAATTGACTCGTTTATTACGTGTCAATAATGGGTAATGGAAATTACGACCGTAAATGAAATCTGTGGCTGCATACGTGCATTTAGTGACGTATTTTTGTTTGGTTTACTTGTTTATTGCACAATAGAGTATTCGGCTTATTTTTTTATACCTTTTATAAAATATGTACGTCGTATAAATTCTAAAACAGAAGAAATCATTGAAATCATATGAAAAATACACAAGTTATAAGCCATTGAAATTTGATAGTATGGGTGAGCATCAAAAAGCAGAAAAGAGACGAAATACTTGCATGTGACGTCAGCGAGCATTACGATACGTGCGAAAGAAAGAGATAGAGCGATATCCTCACATCACTCCAACTCTTGCACGTAGCAATATCTGAAATTTGAATTACTGTCTCGTTTCCTATCGAATTTTAATGCTGTTTTTACAGAATGATTTCTTTTTTGTACTAATTGTTGTTACATATAATAAAATGCATAAAATCAAACACAGACAAATCCTATTATTATGATTACTGTATAGTGAGTTGTATATGATAATTAATAATTCGTTGTTTTTTGTTTCAGGTAAGGGGGTGTTTCAACGGTAAACGTTATACTCGAAGTACAAATTCTCGGCTTACTTAAGGTAACTTAGCGTGTGTTGGACCGCTTATTGACCTTAAATATATAAAAAGCAAACACAATGTTTCACCTCAAAGTAGAATAAAGGTTTTACAAGTTAAGTGTACATTTGCACAGACTCACGCCCTGTAGTAGGCGGGTGTGAGCGTGAGAAACAAATACCCAGTGTCGCACTCACGGTCGTCAGCCAAGAAACTGGGGTCGGAATGCCTCAGCAACTTAAAATACTTCGATCACTTTTAAACTCGAAATTAATTACCCATCTCGGAATTAGAGCGATACTTGACGACATTATGTGTAGTGCTGATAAAGTCATCCGACTTTTATTAAAGGTGCCCTCTGTGACACTCGAATACTCGAATATCGCCGGTTTCGAGGATTTATAGTGTAATAAGCTCTTGTTTTATATTTACGACACCGCTGTTCGCACGAAAATATGAGAGCCCATATTGCCTATACAATGACGTAGCGTATAGAAATTATGATGATGTATTCAGAATTCCGGACTACCCACTCGACATTGATTACACAAGCGAAAGAGTTGTCGCGTCTCGAACAATCCGTCAATAACCGTGCACTGTGCAGTTACTCGTGCTTTACGACGTAATTACCATACATATTTGAATTTCGAATCTGTTCGATACAGTTAGAATTATTGCTCTTTGAGACTGCGGTATGAAACGAATTCCAGGATTTCATGTGTCGGCCAAAGACAGTGGGCCGTAAAAGATGTGGCAACTGACGCGCTATTTGTACGGAATTTGTATGAACATTACACTGTTGACCAATTTCCGCTGCGGCCAATATACACAATCGGTATTTTGTACCTGCGTTTAAGGTTTTGCAATTTTACTTAATGTTAAGCGAGGGTATATTTTATATCCTTGGATACCTCGGATGTTGACGCTTAGGAAAGTAAAAAGGGTTTTTACTATCACGGAGGCTTAGAAAAACGAGTATTTTAAATAAAATAATTCTTAACATCATATAAACTATACTTTATGATCATGGTTATGATATCCATACTCTGATCAGAACAAGTATGGTCCCATTAATAACGTTATTCGAGTCCATTGAAGATCTATAACGCGGTGTGACTTAATTGCTTCCCTCCAGATAACTGGACAAGATTAATGAGTGTAACGTGCAAAACGTTTAAACCCATTACCAACTGAAATCCGACTAGTCAGTTCCATATATTAGCGCCAGCGAAAACGTTCTCGGCACAAATTTCCATCACTAACATTAACCAAATTAGTTAGCTTTAAACCATCCTGTGAACTAGCCCGATCCTGGTCGTTATGCCAACGAATTGAATACATTATCGCAACACCCAGAATTTCCACTTGGATTCTACGTATTGATTCTTAGTTTACTGTTTTATTCTTAGAATGTAATTGTCTGGGTTGGAAATTCCCTAAATTACGTGATATATTGATAGTAGTATATTTTCTATACAGAACTGATAATAGTTACATCTAATGATTTAAAAATTAAGTTTTAAATTTTCTTGGTAGTTTTGGGGCTGAAATTTTATTGTTTGTCGGGAAATCTGAATGTCACATTTGATTTAAATTGTTTGCTGGGTGTTGCTCGCGGATTCGGCCGCATCAAACGTAATAATTATTATTAATAATAATTTAGGTCATTTAGGAATTACTGTACTAGTTCATAAGATCATCTGTACGACACCAACGCCATCTATTAAAAAAAACAGATAAATACAAGTATTTCTAAGGGTGCAAGTTACCGGAATTAATAAGTCTGTTTGTCTGTCAAATTTTATTCATATTGGTGTAGTTGTTTCTGAGTTTATTTCTACCAAACATTCATAATATTAATTTATTTTGCATTTTTAATATTATAAAGAAGTAAGATAAGAAGTAAGACATCTGTGAGATAGGATAAGTTAGATTTCATGTTGGGTTACTCAGACCCCTGATTTTATTATAAGCCGGAAGTTATGTTATAATAATTTCTAATTGTCTTTGTTTCAAGTCTAATACAATAACACGGTACATTAAATACAAGGATACATAAAATTATCGCAGACTTTATCCCGGCGCAGATTCCGGCTACAGAATTCAATGTGAAGTACGAATACATATTTAGATAACACGGCAAGTACCTAAGGTTGCATAATATTTGCGTTACGTCCAGTTGTATTCTGTATCTTATTGCTCGGGAATATGTAGCCAGTCTTCGTCGACAGCTCTCGTAAACCCATATCGTAGGTGGTCTATGAGTCACATGTACCAACATATTTTTATTGAACTGTATAAGGTTTTAGTACAATCAGACAAATGTTTATGGCAACGTAATATTTCTCTCGGAAACAAGTTACGTAATCAATTACGTGGAATTTTTAGATTTACGCCGCGGCAATTGTCTTGGAAACTTGATAGCCGTCGTAAACGTCAAACAATAATTCACCACAGTTCTATTTTACAAAAACCACTAATTTCTTAATGTTAATAATACGAGCACTTTCATTATTGTTTATTACGAAGCTTTTGTTTTGCTTTATTAAGACTGATTGTTGTTTACGCTGGCTATATAACTTGTTTCGTTTAGATTGTCATTGTTTATGATCTACCCGTATACTACTCTATATATTGTGTCTTATCAGATTTTTATGCAACTTTGTACTTTAGTATACAAATAAATCAGACAGTAAGTAGGTGTCAAACTTCGTACATTGTTCTGTAAATAAATTGAGGTAATAAATATAAGAGTCATAACATGGTGGGCACGCGTTTACTAAGTTGAATGGAAGTTATATTAAGGTCACAGACAGACGGACTCTTTGTAAAGTAAAATAATTGAGTCAATTTATTGAGCGTCGCCTCGTCTAGAAGGCGCGATGGTACTGAGCTTTGATTACTCGTAACCGATGAACGGTCATACCACACTACCAGTATCATTCAATTAATAGTTTAATGTCGCATAACTTCCACATTCAAATGGGTAAGCCTCAGCACTTGAGATTAATATACATTAAATGATAAAGCAAACGTAATTTGTCAAATAAATGGCCACAATTTGGTCTTAATTTAGTAAATATTCAAAGGAAAACCTCTAAACATTGTTCGTCAAAAGTGAAATGAGTTGGGTCCGTCAAGCATCGAGCAGAGCGAGCCCAGTTCAACGTTTTGCTTACCCTTTAAATGCAAGACGAAGGTTAAGTGGTTTGCTGTCTGTTTCACTTAAACCGTTACCCGCAGCTTGGAGTAAACTGTGGACGGCACTCGTATACACAGCGTTATGACGGTATCCCTGTACTTGAACAAAACAAAACTTAAAGGCCTTTTCAGTTTCTTATAATTATAATACGCTAATATTTAATAATATATTAATTATAATATTTAGCATTAGGTATATAGAACTTATGAAATATAAGAAAATGTACTTAGAGGATTAAATAGTGTGCCGCTGTTATGAACAGAAAATTGTATTTGTATTTGAACTATATACCGTTGAATAAACAGTTTTGTCGTTGTTGGAGCTGGCGGCGAGGGCCCTCATGGCTCGTCGGGCGGTCTCGGCCACTCGTCCGCCGGTCACCTCAATACACACTCGGCCGCAATCGTTTTCACTGGCTTCAAGATTGCTTAGGTTGTTGCTTCTGATTGAATTCGTTGCCCGGTAGTCCCCGTCTCTCGCCAGCTCAACCTGCCGAATTAATCCAACGAGATAAATGTTGATATCCAAGTGGTTATAAGTATTAAACACAAGCTTCTAGCAAATGATTAGCGTTATGACATTTTATTTGTGATATTATTATCGCACTGTCGACTTGTTTTCACGCGCCGTTTAACAAAATAAAGTAAAGATTATGGTTATTTTGATAAACTAAATTCTAATGTATATTGGAGCGGTAGAAGACCATAAAATGTGAATAAAGCGGCGTGTGCGGGAGTCGAGACGGTGTCGTTAAAAGTTATCGAGAATCATAAAAAACAACAGAACATTGTACTCAGTTAATATTTTTAAAGCGTCCATTAATTTCGATTGAACATTATTGCACCGTATAGTATAATACTTTCGCGTGTGAAATCTCTTTGGTTTTATAGCGGTATGGATGAAGCAATTAACACTATGAGGATTTACGTCGTCCAATTTAAACGACTGCTGCAGTTATTGTTTTTTGATGCTCTACATAATTGCCGTTTGTGAAGGCACTGAAAGCGTGTTTTAGTACTTCAACGAAGGAGGTTAATGATTTCACATTTATTTTTACAATTTGCTTTTAATTAAAAAGGGGAAAGAGCTTTGCGCTATGCATGTCCGCAAACATAAAAATGAAATAACTGAAGAGGAATGATCAGAGAGCTAAGTAATATGCGGCGTCGTCGGCTCTTTACCCTGTGTAGAGTTTCATTGTAACCTAATTAAAAATTCTATTTAAGTCGAGGACACAAAGTATGTACGTAATTAAGTTGGGCGAAACGTCCTGATACAGTGCGAGTCAGACAGTAAGCCTCTAAAGTTGCAGTCTCGTTAGCTCGACTCAGGATATTTGTCACCTACAGAACTGCTTTGCGCTCTTTCATTCCTTCTCTTTGCATGCGGGGCACATTGCTTGTTCGTGAATTGAATCCGGGTTGAAAGTGTGTTTAATTTTACCGAACAGAGATGTGACAGCGCTTACGCCAAATGCTTAATATTGCCCTGATTTGGCTTTGTAAAAAGTAACCCGCATTTCAAGCCTTTTGTTGCTATTCAGTGTATGCAGTCTTTCATTAACATGCGAATATAAGTGAATGAAATTTTGTTGAACTTTCAGAATATTCACTGAACATTTTATGCAGTGGAAAATTAGTATAGGAAGTTGGCGATTTTTGTGGCAATATTATAATAATTTTCGTGGTTTCAATATGGGTATCGGATAGTTTGTAAATTTTATATGTACTCGATACGGTGATACCGTCCTCTTATCTCGTCGTAGACAGATATAAGCTCTACGAAATGTGACCATTAGTTGTGTCTCTACCCACCCCTTCGCGATTAATCCTGCATGTATACATTTATATCTGTATGTGATTTACCATGTTTATTTTCTACACCACATTAAACATATTAATTTCAAAACCGCTATAGAATAACTTTCCAATATACTTTGCTCGGATAGATTATTAAGTCATGTGCGAAAGGAAGTTCTCGTAATTATCTGTAGTAAGATTAATGAATGCAATATTTTGGGGAGGTTCGCCTTCAGTTATTACACTGGTGTTAAGAACAGAGATTCATATATCAGAAAACTTTGTTGATACGCTTTATTATATCGTGTACAATATGTTCGGTCGGTGTTATTAAGTCGCTAACCTTACATTGTGCTAGATATATCTTAATTTTGTCTTTATGTTGTTTGTGATATCCTCATACTTTGGTTTGGTTCAGTTTACTCAATTTATAGGTAAAATTTCATTGAAAGTGTATGGTATCTAAATTTGTATCTAAAAGTTAAAAATCTATTAGTTTTGTTCGCGATATACAGGGTTATTTTGACATTGTGTCAATTAATGAAACCACGATTATTTTCTTGAAAATAATACTTTACAATAAATTACTCGATAGGTACATGTACAATGAAATAGTGTAAGTTTCGAATATAATAAATATCAATAAAAAGTAATATGAATTTTACACGCAACTACTACTGTAAGAGAATTCGTCACAGTGGCAACATCACATTTTTAGCCAAAATACAATCACGCTTAAGTCATACCCGCACTACACCACAAAATGTTTAAATACATCAGAATAATAAAGCCGGTATTATTGGTGAAAACATTCGTTAATCATGGAGGATTTTTGGCACAATGTTAGCAGAGGTCAAGTTGATTATTTAATTTCATATTTTTTATTTTTAGTAATGCAATTTCAAAATGACCGTATATAACAACCTTTTATTTATAGTGTTATAGATAACTGCCATTGAAAATGCCCCTTCATCGCAACTACAACCGGCTATCTTATCACGCACATCTTTCACAGCGAAATCGCAAGTCTGGTCACAGGCACAGAGACTTATGTTCAAACGGCTCACAAAGTTGATAGGGCATGTGGTCCGATAATGCGTTTAACTTGGCAGGGGGAGATGTTGGACATAAATCATTGCTAAGTGAGATCGGACCTGATGTGTGAACTCGTAAATCACCCGTGTAAATGAGGCCTGGCTTCAAACAGTTGATACTGGCCTATCTTTAAAGCGCATTATACAAATTAATCGACTTCAAAGTCAATTAATTCTGCACCTTGCGTTTGCGGGATCTTTGGGAATGTGTATTGCTTGTTGATATAAAAAAAGTGATGTGACCAAGCGCAGGGCGTGCAATGAGACCAAGAATTGGATTACTTGACTTCATTTAATTTGAAAGGCAAAAGAATTGCTAAAACTCAATATAATTGAATACCTATAATATACAGTATATTATCAATACGACACTGTGTAGGTCAGAATTCAAAAGATATGATCATCAGTTAGGTGGCATATACATACCTAACCTCGGTTCCTTATTATTTTTATTCTCGGAATTATCCGGAACATAGCGAAATTCTTCAATCGCTATTGATATGCGAAGCTTCCGTTAATTTTTCTTCGGTCGAATCAGTGGTTGACGAGCCACTAAAGAAACTGGCGTGGGAGGAATCTTATCTATGCCAGTAATATCTTGTCTATAATCTCCAAAAGCTTTATGTGCTAAAAGGACATTCCTTGTATTACTACTTCACAATAACAAACAGTCCTGCCACAAACATAGCAATATCGAAACACCGTGAATTCCCAGATAGTACAATCTTGTATTTATGTGGTGGGTATCTGTATCAGAGGAGATTAAACTCCGCTACTGCATATCGGACTATTGAATGTTAACATTCCCAGCGGTTGGAGGTGTAAATGCTCCAATAATGATCTATTTACATACCTGCCCACTAATACTATAAGTTTACTGCCTTGTGCTCATGCGGTGCGATCGGATCGACATTTATAAACATGTAATTCTGTTCGAATCGTGTCTTCGCGTTCTGTTTCTATGTCTTTTTTGCTTAGAGAATATATTGCCATTTCTAGACATTTTGATGTTGCATTTTTTTTAATATATTATTTACATAATGGCAATTTTTTATTGCCATTTCTAGACATTCTGATATTTTTTTTGTAATATACATAATATAATAATGGCAAGTTTTTTTTATTATAGTAGTCACATTTATAGTGACTAGTCAATAATATTTCAAGTAGCAGTTTAAGAACCTTATTTCTACTTCGAATAAGTGGATTTAAGTTAAGCAATTTCTCTAATTGTGTCACTCGCTTGTTTTTCAAATATGTAACGTTAAAGAGAATACTCTTTTTCATTAAAAACCTTGCGGCGTACATCTGAAGCGTTTATAGTAATTATGAGATACAGCACTACGTTTAACAATTTGAATTAAATTTAGAAGTTTTAAAAGAAAATTTAACTACGTATCTAGTTGGCAACTACAAAATTGCAATTTGTTTCAGTGAATATTTTTTTACTTATGTTACTCGCAATTGTATTTTAAGGTTTCAAACTATTATAGTCTTTATTGCCGTGGATTGGTTTTTAATATAATGATACTTTATTTAATCTATGGGAGGGCTCTTCTACAATATTGAGTATGTATTGGGTAGGTACCACCGCAATGTCTATTTCTGTCGCCAAGCAGCAGTGTGTTCCGGTTTGAAATTGTAGCCAGTGTATCTATTGGACATTATAAGACTTAACATCTCATGTCTTTGGATGGCGAGCGCAATAGAATACCAAACAAGTGTTTCTTCTGTTTATGGGCGGTAGTATAGCTTACCATCAGGCGATGGCAAGCTCGTCTCGTCATTCAAAGCAGTAAAAAAAAAATTATTACACAACAATATTCCGACCCTATTTTAAATTATCCTCACACTGTACGCAATATCTAAACGGCAGGAATATGTATAAAGTTTAAATATTCATATTTTTTCATGTATGTTTACATTTCTTTGAAATCGTTAACCACCCTGAAGCCGAGTATACGCTAAACTAAATGCAGCAGGATGCGGTTTTAAACACTTAAACGCACGGCCGCATGCAGGACTCATTGCGGGGAGTCTTTTGATTAAAAATATTTTTTCCTCTTACAAAAATGCGTAGGTTACTCGATAGGTACATTCTTGATATTACGCCGGTATAAACATCACGTGTTAGAGAATAATAAAAAGTAATTGAAACCAAAAGGGGTTTAGTTATGTTCTTTAGTTTCAAAGAAGTAAATAATCACTTCATTTTAAATTTAAATAGTAAAAACGTGTTGTAGTAAATAAAATTATTTTTTGTAGAATAATTTAGGAGTTTGGGACAACGCATTTATTTATACAGCCTAGTAGGAATTTATATACTTCTTAATTTATTTATATCTATCCATTTTAACCGATTCCCTAATGTGATTTTAATTCATGAATTTACCTTATTCATACATATAAGGAATTAGTTAGTTAAATGTCGACTTCAGTATTGAACCCCCCAGCTAAGTTTCTGAGTACGTTCACACACTCGTTACATTTAAGAAGATGCAACGTTGCGGTCTTTTCGTGAACATCATCTCATTAGCAAAAAGAGATGTCTTCCTTTGGGCGCAATGGATACTATGAGGACGTGGATATGTCGTACTATATTATTAACTATGTGTTGGCCGCGGCTCCGTTTGCGTGAATTATGTTTCCTGGCATAACAAATTCAATTTTACGTTTCCTTCTAACAAACATCCACATATCTTTAATATGTTATGCATTTATGTATAAAATTGGATCGAATGTAGTCCAAAAACCACTGAATTGGTTGCAACTTGGCATGCAGATAAATCATGTTGTGGAATTACGATAAGCTATGTTTCTCGGGAAAGTACATAGTAGGACCTTTATTCCAGTAAGAGCCTTTCACGCAAGCGCAGCCGCAAGCAACACCTAATTGAGTATTAATATGAAATGGTCAGTATGTCGGATCTACGCCTTAATATGTTTGCGAAAGGAAACTAAAATGATTTTATTCTAGCGCCATTTTGCGTAAATGTTAATGATCATAAAACTAATTTCAAATCAACCCACGCTTGTCTAATAAAAATTGCTGTTATATGTCGGTCTATAAGTAAAGACCTTTACTGTGTTTTAAATTGGTACTAACAACCGTAACGAATATATTATTCCTTATACTGGAAACAAGGACATTTTAAAAGCCATCTGAGACCAACTGCAAGCGATTCAATCGAGATGAAATTTATAACGATATTTGTATTACATCCATGCGCTATATTCTGATGCCATTGTATCGTAGATTTTTATGTTATCCACAAGAATATCTACTGCATTGAACCTGTGACTATAATGTCATTATTATTTGATGCATTCATAGCCTAGTTCTTATGAAATGAATATTTAATAATTTCTTATATTTACGCGAATGTTAAACATTAAAAAAGAAATCTATTTTACGCATTTTATAGCGCTTTTTTATATTATAATTTTAATGGCTGATTATTTTTACAACTTACTGCATGTCATGAGTCATTAGATATGCAAATTTCATGTCATAATGCTTTTTAATGGTAGTTAAAACATTCCTAAACCGGAACATAGCTTGCACACTGCTGCTCGACCGCAGAAATGGTCGTAGCGTGAAGAACCATCTCAGATCGGTATGATTGTGTCGAATGGCATGAGATAGCCATCTGTTGCCTTTCGATGTTAACTGGACGACATCCCGCTTACCATCAGGTGAAATGCAGTCACTTTGTCGTGCTAGAATTATAAAAAAAAACATTGACACCATAACTGGCCGTCTTCTGTGTACAATCAATTAAATCAATAATTAATGTTACTTGGCTAATGATCTTTGTTTATTGTGATTTTGACAAAAGGTTAGCATACTAACGAACACGAGCGGACCGTTATCCTGTTACGAAGACGAGTAATTAATTACTTAAGTGATTAAGTGTAATGGCAGCCGTGATGAAGTTCCCAGTTGCTAGTCATGATTGGCGAACGCTACACCAACTGTTAATTATCTCGAGCTGTTTATTTATGAAAGTATATGATTGTGAAAATTGTATTTACTAATGAGTTTTTTTACATGTCTGTATTCATGATATACACCTTGCTTTTGGTTTCGCGGAGAAAGTGTTTTATTGCTACTGTCCAGCCTGCGTGGGGGGCGACTGAGCGGTTATGTTGTATTCTCCACGCCAAACAATCCGACGTTGAGCCGCCCGGAGAGATGTTAAACGTCGGGCGAGCGCCGGGTTAGGTCCCTAACTCTTTATACACATGGCAGACTAACTAAAACTCTGCTGTGGCTATCTTCAGCGCATTAGCGACCGCTGCGGTCTTCCTCCGATGGAAGTTACTAAGTTGTCGTCCCCAACCGCCCCTGCGCGGTCCCGCCTGGTGTGGCTTTATTCCTCTTGAGGGATGGAGGACAGGTCTCAGAAGCCCCCACGTTCATGATATACTGTAATGAAACTTAATAAAAATTAACAGATTTAACATTGATTTTAAATAATCTGTTTATACAAATTCTTAACACTGTCCGACTGAATGACAGAGAAATATGCTAAAAGGAAAGGGTTAGTACCGCGAAACACACAAATTCCTATGTAACGTAAGTGGACATGGACATGCCTTTAAGTCGTTAAATACACCAGATAATCAAATATAGAAATTAAATTTAAGAACATAAGAGTGTCATCAATATTATTTAAAATCATTCCTAAGACATTAAAAACTGCCAAGCACGTGACTACGTACAGTCGTCGTTACTTCGTAACGCTTGTATGTACATGTTAACTACAATTAAAATATTCTTTTTTCTTTATCTAAAATAAAGACAACTGTTTAAAGTTTATTTTGCTAAAGAAAAACAATTTTCATGAGCACAACAGTTCTGATTGTACATATTTATACATTAAATGCCTAAATTATGCGACTCAACCAAACTTTGCATCTAAAAGTGGAAAACCATAGTTAATCATCATAATGCGGAACCCATAATTAACGCTACACAATTTTACAGCTGCGGTTAAAATAATAACACAATTAATTAAATATTTTTCACTAATTGGTTTAAATCTCTGGAAAAACGTTTATTAAATAATTACTTATTTACATTATTGTTTGTTATTTGTGCGGTTGTTACGGTTTCGAGGGTTGATTAATAAATTATTTCGAAATACGTATGTGTACGTAGTCGTTTTTGTAATAAGTATATACAATTTTATAATTTTCATTGAAGTGGAATTGGGACGGCATTGGTGCAAAAAATGTTTTTTAAGTCAACATAAAGCGAAGAGAAAACACTGACTACTTTCGAAAACACATTAAACGGAAAACATGTGATAGTTGCTTATGCACACACTTCAGTATTAGTAGAAATATAGTAATTTTGGACGGGATGAAAGCGTCTGCGAAGCGTCTAAGCTTATCAACAAAATTTTCGGTGATCACGTTATTTGGGTATCATATTATAATCTTTAGATTAAATCTAAAGAATTTGCATTTAAAATAATACTTAATTGCATAACCATGATCCATATCATATAAAATTTTAGTGCTACAAATTACGCTGCTTAAAATTAATAATAATGCTTATAATACTTAACATAGTGACCACCACCCAAGCTTCAGAGAAAGAGGCGAACTACGTATCAAATAATAGACTTCGTCCCCCTCATTCACCCGGTTTTCTAAATACAACAAATAATAATTATAATAAAACGAAAATTATATTCTTCACTGTATAAGATATGAAAAAAATTACATCCCAGGTTTGATAGAGTCATCCTCATCCTGTCGCCCAGATATATAATAATGGAGACACGAGGTGAAATAATTGCTAGATTAATATATCTTAAGATTATTTATGGTCTAACACCACGGTACTCACTTAGGTTTGCATCCTGACGACAACAATATCACATGAGCCTAACAAACACTGCCCGCCTCTACTAAAATATTCTGTTTAATAACTAGTTTCTACACGCAGTAGCACGCGAATCACCAATCTTTGGCGTAAGGTTGAAGGCTCAATGTTCCTTGCCTGTTGCAACTGATAAGGGTCGTAAATAATTGCTTGCCGTGTATTAATTGAGTTAGTCGTCTATAATAACGTTATATCGGTATTTAATCTAGCATCATTAGCTTAATAATCAGATTCAAGGGATGTTCAGATACCGATTTGCGGTAATTTCATAGGAATTCCGAAGTTGTTTATTGCCGTGCAACTCGACGAGGTATTGATTTAGGCTTAACCGCTTATAGTTCTGTAGAAACGTGATTGTTTCAAGAAATATTAATTTTGTAAATATATAAAACACAATTTGCGGTAACACAATATTTACAAACAGTTCTTCTATTCAGTATCAAGCCCGTAAACAGAAAATTGTACTCGATATGGCCATAGGCTCGTCTCCGTATCACATCATAGGACGGAATACACATGGAAAGTGGGTGCACCAGTTGCGCCTCTGCCTACACCTTGGAGATGAAAGGCGTGAGTGTGTTTGATAAACCTAATTTGTCACTGCCCTATAAGCTTGTCATGCAACTGGTAAACGGCGAATCATGCCCTAAGGCTAGGACGTTTGTTCCCTGCTGCGAGAATTATAGTATATACCAATAATAACTCAAATTAAAAGCATTTAACCTAATGCAAATTTAAAGCAAAAACAAGTGTTACATCTTAATACATTGAGCCAATCAACAGTAGTTAGCGGGTTTTAATTTATTTATGCGTGTTTTATTATTTACCCGACACGTTGCCACATATCCCGCCAATGTACGTGATTATTTATTGCCGTACAAAGTGTTTAAATCATATTTTACGATCGGTTAAATGCGAAATAAGATCTTTACGAGCTTGTTCCTGGTTTAGCAGAGAGGCGCCGTCGGTATATCGGCCGTACCTTAATGTTATTGTACATTCTTGTTCAGGACTGGTTGTCAGTTTTACTTGATAATTTGTGTTATTGATTGTCCAGTTTAAGCGGTATGGCTACAGGCATAATTGCTAGTGCTAGTAAAGGAATTTAAGTCGCAGATACGAAGTGTGGCCTTAAGCGATAAAGTTGTGATTGCACTTGGCTCAACTTTTACAGAGAACAACTTACTAATAGTAGCCTTTATACATTTTTATATACTCTATTTCTAAAGCGACAAGCTGTAAAATTAAGTGATATTTTAAGTATCGTGTCACGCGAGTGTAATAAACGCCTTTTATATTTGAGTGGAAAGCTCATAAGCGAAAAAGGTTGTTTAGTATCCTTTTATACCGTCTGTATTTACACATAAATGCAAAAAAGCGGCTCGCGCTACACTTACACGGGCGGTTTTGTAGCAACTTTGTTATTCGACGTATGATGTTTATTTTTATTTATTTTATACATTTTAATAAATGCATGCATGGTTTTATTTCGCTCTGCCAATGAAGCCTTTTGTTTAAATTCTAGTGATTTCAGTGCTATGTTTATTGTAAAAACAGTAAGGAGTTGTGATCATAACGGATTTTTATTTAGGTTGCATGTCGGCATGTGGTCCTTGTAATTAATGTTATTTAATAAGACAGTAAGGCGTTGAAGCGGTTTGATGTGATGTATGTCAGGCTGTCAGTATACGTATGCCATGATTGACGGATAGATTGACGTAAGTAGGGGTAATGGAACGACTTATTGAGATTTTTAACGGACATATCTTTGGAAATTTTAAAAAAATATATACTTTGTGTTCTTTACTTCATGCTGTTTTATGTTTTTAGATTAACTCGCGGATTCGTCCGCGTGAAAAAGTTTTACAAGATAAAAGTCCCGCTTATATTTTCCCGAAATAAAAAGTAGTCTGAAGCATTCGGAAGTAATGTAGTTTTCTACTCGTAAAGGTACTTTCAAAATCGATTTAGTAGTTCCTGAGATTAGCACGTTCAAACAAACAAACTCTTTAGCTTTATAAATATAGACTAGTATAGTTAAAGGACACACACTCCACACATTTTAATATTCTATAATAGTAGTAAACAATTACCTACCCAACCCTACCTAAAATACTACCCTACCCAAAATTAAATTACAAAATAAAGCGCGATAAATTAGTATCTTTATCCCCCTGTGACGTTTTAAACGTAGCACAGTCAATTTATTTACAACAAAAAAACCTGATATATTAGGTAATGAACGGAAACGATACCAATGATCACCGCTCGAATGTCTATTTGGCAAATAAATATAACAGTGTATAAATAGTAGTGTGAGCACACAATTTGGTAGTGACAGGAAGCGCGGCCGGATGTCGAATCCGGCGGCGTGATGGGCCCTCCACTTCCTACACCGTAGGTATGCAAATATACGTTTCATTTTCGTGTTTGCTATGCTATTTCTAGCTGACAAATATATTTTATTGGATACTAGCTGACCCAACAGAAGTTGTTCTGTCTAACTATGAATTTGAAGTGCGCATTCTGTCAATCGCTGATAGTTATTTTAAACAATAGTTATATAAAATTAATATTTTCGTTAAGTTTTCTAATTTTCCGCGCAATTTTTTTCTTTCATAAGAACCTTCTCCTGACAACAACAAACATAACAAAAAAAGATAGTGAAATCGGTTTAGCCGTTTACGCGTGATGGCGTGACCAAGGGAAATAGGGATTCATTTTTATATATATAGATATTATACGGAAATAATCAGTGGCGGAAGGTGAACGTTTCTGAAAGGAAACCCGATATAATATATTATATTATAATATAGGTACTAATAAATCATTTTTTGATGATTAGATTTTACATAAATTACGAAAGGGAAGTCGGTATGAATCGGATTATATGGATCCTTTGTAACAATAGATTGCTTATATCTATATTGGTCATATTGTACAGGTTTATTGTTGATATACGAAATATGTCTAATAGTTTCATTGAGCGTACTTGGGATGTGAACTATAAGCTTCTGAGTTCGACTGTTACGTAGTGTAACTTAAATTGATGTAAGTTTTTCGATTCGAACAAACAGAGCGAAATTAAGATCGGTGAAACTTGGGTGCAATGTGCTTTTATCCTCGCGTGAACCTTTGTATGTATGTAATAGACATTTATGTTATTAAGTCTTCTGTCATATTATTTAGTATTCATTTTAAATTATAATTAAACGTCACATTTAAATAATTCCTTGCTGCTATATTTTATATCCGCCGGTACACAAGGTGATAAAACCCGCCATAGTGACCCCCAGTGTAGCTTCCCGGGATCAACCCGTGTATATCCCGTTCCAACAGGCCGGCATAATTGTATCGACTGTCGAGGGGTAATCATTCTCAGTTAACATTCTATTGGAACCCACTCCACTTACCATCAGGTGCAGGGCGATAAATTTAGCGTGCTCGTATAAAAAAAAAACATTTTAGACGCACGAGTAGTCTATCTAAATACACGAGGTAAATTTGGAATATAATGTCTTCCCGTTCTTATGTCCCCGCGGGCGAATTCTTCAAATATCAATTTCCCGCCTAACAAAACGTCACACAATATTCCGTTGTTATAATTTGTGTTCTCATTAAACTTAATACGATGGGATCGCTTATCTTTGATGTCGATATAGATTATAATAAAATGTTCTAATATTTAATACTTTGGTGGCATAGTTGCTGTACGACTATCGTAAGAACTCGGGTTCGGTTCCTGCGCCCACGAATATTATTAGGTTTTTCTACTTAGGCAGTCCAGAATCGGAAATTGTCATGAAATATAGCAATCATCATAAAAGGGTCATTGCTATTATATGAGACCTAACTGAACCAAATTGGTGCGTTACATCTCTGCCTACTTTTTGACGGAATAAAGGATGCATGTATGTCCCAAGATCAATAGTGAAACCGAACTGAGATACGTGTGTTCCGTCAGCATAAATCTCGATTGAATATTCATACGGATTGTATCTTTAGGCTCTCCCGAACATGGTCTAATCAATGTCTGTTAACGTAATACTAATTGTACATCGGAGCTATTGTTTGGGGTATCCTGTTAATTATATTAGGAGCGATGTTTGTCTCTGGGTATTAACTTGTTTAGAATGCGTTGGTGTGTGACGGATTTGTAGCAGAGAATAAATATTAATATTGAAATTGAATATAACAATTCGAAGGATGTATTGGTTGTATTTAGTAAATGATAATACCTAATATTGTTTTTAGTTAAAATGGTGCTAATTTATTTTAAAAGAGTTCGTTTTATGAAGATATTTAATTAGCTGAGTACTTAAAAGTGTTTAATAAATATGTTGCTCAGATATTGGTGACTATTATAATGCGGGATGTTTTAAGTATTTTTTTGAACTAATTGTTATTGAATAAAACGTATAATGGAGAATTAAAAAATGTACAATTATTGTACCTATCGATACTTTTGGCCCGTGGATAAGCTGCTAAGCATACTCTATTTTATGAAAAAAAAAATAGGTTTTATGTAAACTTTAACATAATCGTAAAATTAAGGAGTGTCTCTAATTAATTTCAGATCGATTAAAACATTTATAATATAGGCCATACGTAACAGGGTTTGCAATAAAAATTATTCGTCTCTTCCTTCTGCTACAATTATTTCTATCCGCTGCGGGGTCAGCATAATATAGATGCAAAAACGATTTGGATTTTTTTTTCAACTGGCCGCCTTTCTAATATCTTATCCAACCCCGCAAAAATAGTATTACAAATACTCACACAATTAATTTCCGATCATGGAACTCAAACCTAGAACTCTCAGTTAGTCTTTTGATTTCGTAGATGTTCAGACCTTTGGAGTTCGGGGCATCTTTACCCCCGCCTCGTACAGAACCGGCGGATTGCCGCCGTAATGCATAGGCATTTCGGAGTAACCTTACTTTAGTGCTTATAGCGGCGATAGCCTAGTTGGGTGTGGAACGGACTGCCAAGACGAATGTCCGCAGGTTCAAATCCCAAGGGCACACACCTCTGACTTTTCTCAAAAAAATCATGTGTGTATTCTTTGTGAATTTATTGTTCGCTTTAACGGTGAAGGAAAACACCGTGAGGAAACCTGCACACCTGAGAAGTTCCTCTTTAGGAATTTCGAAGGTGTGTGAAGCCTACCAATCCGCACTAGGCCAGCGTGGTGGACTAAGGCCTAATCCCTCTCTCAGTAGTAGAGGAGGCCCGTGCTCAGCAGTGGGCAAGTATATAATACAGGGCTGATATTATTATTATTATTATTACTTTAGTGCAAAAGAATAAACCTGAGCCTACTAGTTACTACTACTGTTACCAGCAATACAAATATTCAGCTATTATGTTAAAATAAATGTGCCTTGCTTTGTTAAAACTTTCTACTTTTACAAACTGTGTAGGAGGAGCGACGTCAGCATATTAATATTGTCTTTAATCTACTGTCTTATTTTAAATAGATAATAAGGTTTAAATTTACTTGTAAAATTAATCTACGTAAAGATCCGTTAAATTTGTTGAAACTGATTGTGATTGTTTTTGTAGTGGAACTAATAGTCTATTATAATGATTTTCATTACAATTGTTAAGAATAATAAATTGTCTTAGCTTTATAAGATTTTGAATCATCACCACTTTGATAAAATCATTTAAATAATTAGTCTTTACTTGTTTATTCTCATGGCATGGCTCTAAATATAATTTACTTTCAGCTCTTATTTCAATATGTTTTACACTCGAAAATTCTCATGCACAATTTGTTTCAATGATTGAATGTCTGTATTATTGTAAAAATAAAACCATCTCCACACGATTAAAACAATGAAAATAAGTGTGAACACAAATTCCATCACTAGATATCTATAAGAAATGTGTTGTAACGATGTGAAATTGTAGATTTGTTGGGAGTTAACTTACGTCACGACAGATAAATCAAGTTTATGTGGCGTCTTCTGCCACATTTGGATTTATGCGGCCGTCCAACGCGTCCCTTATAATATATTCCTTTTAAAAGTAACGCTATCTGTGGTCCGCTAACTAATAATGTACAAGCGTTAAAAGGATTATGAACACTATTTGTTAGTATTTGTGTCATATAAGACGTGTAATGGACGTGAGCTTGCAATGCTCTTATGCATTAAGGTTTAACTTTCGACCTCACATCCGCGTCCTTTTTAAAGAGAATTATTTGGGTTATAATTTAAAACAAAAAAACGTGTCAAGCGGTTTTCGTTTACGATATTTATTTATTTTGCCCTATATTATGTTTGTTAATATTACCGTTTCACGGTTAGTTTCCCACTGACTAATAGTTGCAGTTATTTTGTCAAAGTATGATGTTTTTTTTATTATGTTAAAAATTACTTTAGCTCCTAATTTTGCAGCTGATGAAAAAACTGCCTGTTAGCGACTCAATACTGCCCTTTGTTCCCACCGACGTACGTGACTTGATTTAAATATAAAACTCTACTTAAAAACACAAAGAACAATGATTAGGTGCAATAATAGAACGTGGCGTTTATCCGTCTCGCGGGCATACTATGTAAATGATTATGATAATATAAAATTTAACATAAATGGAGCAGAATTTGTGTAGTCATGCTTGGAGTTGGCATTCGAGCGTGGTGGCTTCCCGGCCCTGTAACCGGTGTACTGACAAGCCGTGATGCAGCGAATAAATCACCACCGGTGCAATTCAAAGGCATACGAGACTTATATTATTCTGTCATGAATAATTTATTGGATTTTGTACTACTGGCTTTTGTTTGCAGCTTCGCTCGAATGTTGAAGGATGAAAGTATTCAAATGAAAATAATATAGCTATATATTATTTTTATTTGATATAATCTTTACTTAGGAATAGATTATAATTTTTAGGATCAAAGGAGTGGTTTCAGACAACGCTACCAACATAAAAAATACAAGCTTTACCTTATGCGATTTGATAGCTAATCTAACTTCTAATCTAAATTTATTAATATTATAAGTGTGAAAGTTTGTAAAAATGTTTTAATGTTTGGATGTTTGTTAGAAGTAATCGCGAAAACAGTTGAACGGATTTTATTGAAATTTGGTAGACGGATAAGACATGACCTGGATTAATACGCAGGCTAGATTATATTCTGAAAATGTTTTCTTGTCGGAAGTTATAGGATGTTTTTATCTGATTCTTGAAATAGATGCCGCTGGCATCGTACAGTTGAAGCTATGGTTCGCTAGTGTTTTAGAGACTTTTATAGCGGGAAAGGCAATTTATGCGGACGAAGCATAAGCAACAACTAGTATTTTAGAAATATATTAGGTATGATCAGAAACTGCCAACATAGAAAATTTAGTATTACCATCTTATTTAGTAATAAGTCCAACCTTAAATATTATTTTGTCAATACCTGCATACATAAAAAAAAAATTAACGAAATCCAAATTTAATGTAAAGGTTATGCGAGCGTCGCAACCAAAATTCCAGCAATTTCCAAATTTCATGAGGAAATAAGTAATTTCTTTCCACTTATTAGAATTCAAAAGTATTAATAGCGTATTCAGTAATGGTCACAAATTATGCAGTAAATTTAGAACTTAATTTAGGCAACAATTAATGAATAGTTTGGTAGAACGCCTATTGTTTATAACTTGAGTGGTTTAGCCAATACGTCCTGTCTTTATATTTCAACTAGACGTGGGCGTAGACGTTAAGTCATATTTTAAGTCTTTGTATCGAATCTCTTTATTACTTTAACTGTTCATTAACATGTTAAATAATGTATGAGAAAATTATGATTACGTCATGGAAACTAAAGAATTTGTCCTCATTTCGATCAATCGATCCGGTGTCCACTTTTCAACTATACGTATTATAATTAGATGCATAATGTTATAAAATTACATCGATCATAGTTTTAAACGGCGCTTGTCTTTAGAATACTAATTAATTTTCAATATATTGATCGTTCGATTTGTTTGTGCACATATAGATATCAATTTATTGGTCATAAAATGACGATTATCATTTTTTTATAGATAATAAAATGAAATCTCTTGGTAGAAGTGACGGTTTTAATACTGGATAAAAATCGTAAATGAAATTAAAATAATTAAATGATGTTGTGTGGTAAGTTTGTAATTAGTTGTGTATCTGAAGACGTCGACAGCTGTGCTCATATTTACGTCAGTCAATATATGAATTTTAATATATCTAATATGGATATGAATAAACATTTATCCAATAATAAATGTAATTAACATAGAAAGCGTTTTGGTTTGTAAGAAACCACGAATTTAATTGTATAATTAATCTTTTAGTTTAATTATTATATTGATTATTCTAGGCTAATAGAAATGATTAAATAAATGTACATGGATATGCCTACACTATTTTTTTAATTATTGTTTTAAATTTGCTCCCCGTTCAATTAAAATAACTTCGAGGACCTCTGATTAGGAAACCTATGCTTAAATGTATCAATTATACTTCGATTTTCAAAACCATCACGGCCGGAACCCATAGGTTCGCCATTTTTTTTTTGCCGCACCATCAACCTTTGGAATAGTTTGCGAGGGCGCGTGTTCCCTCCTTCCTATAATCCTGGGTCTTTTGGCCGCAGCATGAAGAAGCATCTTAGTAGGCCAGCATGATTTTGTCGAATGGCGTGAGATAGCCATCTTTTGCCATTCGATGCTTTATGGACGTCATCGCACTTACCATTAGGTGCAGTGCAGTCACTCTTCCAGTCCACAAACAAAAAAAAAATCTTTACAACAAAAATCATACTTAACATACCCTTTATACTTTGTGCGTGACACCTAAATAGCCTTACCTTGAATATGGTTTTGTGCCAATTTAGCAAGGGGTAGCTGACATTGACAGGTAATTAACAAGAAAAATGTGTTGGCACCTACGGCAGGTTGATTTTAATATGCTACGTATTTTCAATGAAGCTTCTGTGTGTGCTTTATATATTTCTACAAGTCATTCTAATTGGTTACTCAGCTATGTTTGATATTAAGTGTGATAAAATTAACGTCTTTTTTAACACCACGTCACTGGCCAACATCTTTGGATGTTTTTTTATGGGTGTTCCATAATATTTGGATGTATCTTCTTGCTTCGATTACGTGGCGTCCAATTTGTAGTAGCTTTTGTTAACTTCTCTCGACATATACGACTGAAATATCAAGTCGTCCCCTTGATCTGCGAATTTTACTTTGTCTCGAGTAAAACAACGATAGAAAATAGGTTAATTCTCCTAACGTTGCAAATACCTCTGAAATCCATAAGTACAGCGTTTTATGATCGTTGTCATTCGCTTAGATGGAGCATCTGATTTTGTTAACCTATAATCATGTCAAACATCGACCTTGAAGTATCCTTGTTTCAAAATCTTTTTATAGTCTTTGATTTATATATTCTTTCCAGACATTAAGCCTGGCACGCCTATTTTTCAAAATAGTATTTCAAAGGAAAGTGCTACAGAGTAATAATAATAATAAACTGATTGCAACCACTACAAAACAAGAGATTAGTTTTTTGTCGTGCGGGCACGGTAAACTTACTGCAGCTGATGGTAAGTGGAATGGGGTTCAATAGAATGTCGACTGACGAGAGATGATTATCCCTTGCCAGTCAACACAATTATATACACAAGCTGATTCAGGACCGGGACACACTTACGTGGGACACTATGGCGGGTTTTGACACCTTGTGTACGGTGGTCGCTATCTAGGCGGATATAAAATATATTCTACCACCAGCAATAGTTAAGCCCCTAGGCTAACAGCTCTTTATAGGATTTTGCTTTAGGTTACAAGACTATAACATAAATTACTTGCGATCAGTTAATATTGATATAGGCTGGTAATGTTTTCTTGAGGCTATTACTAACGCACACTCATTAATTGACACCCTCATTAGAGTGATGTCAGATTTGCTATTCGACAGAATGACTCATAGTTATTACGCCCATACTCTTATGCCATGGCGCGCTATTGCGTCTGTGCAGAAGCTAGTGACGGCTAGGAATATTCGTACCATGCCTGTATTTAGTGCCCACTGATCTGAGTTCTGGCTTCCATTAATGTAGGATTTAGGACTTGGACCACCACGATGATCTAGTGCGAGTTGGCGGACTTCACATATAATACCTTTGAAATTATTGTGGCGAATTCTTTAGTATATAGGATTCTTCACGATTTTTTCTTTCAATGGTAAAGTGAGCGATAACTGACTAACAATACAAATGTATGTTAAAAATAATTATTTAATTTGCTTATACCTGCATCACATTCAGCGTAATGTCGCTCAATCGCCTAATATCTGATGTTGTAAACAGAAATCCTCAAATTGGTAAGGTTAGGTTGGAATTTTACGAAATATGTGCGAGCCGAGCAAGTGACGCGAGCGTGCGGCCAGCGTAAATTTTGAGTTTATTTTCATTATTAATAATGTCCGGTAACTATTAATAATAAAGACATTAATCATATGCACTGTAACATACACTTTACGCTAAGTAATTTTAAATGACATCCACTTATATTATTATTTCTTATGTGTACATTAATTAATGTTTAATATCGAATTAATACTATTTCTCGGTGAAAATCATAATATAAAAAACTGCGGTAGAATCCGAAAACATATTTTATTTCGATGAGATATTTATATTTACAATGGCTATAAGAACATTTATTGATGATATTGTCCTTCAATGTTATTTATCAATTTTTATTGAAACCTAATATTCAAGTCATCTGTTTAAAAACACAGCGTGTGACTTTTGACTATTATCTGAAATATTATTTTGGACCATTTTTCGCATTTGCGTGCAAGTTATAGATTCAATTGCTGTGGATTTGATTGAAGTTCAAATAAAATGCGGTGGATTCAAAGAAAACCAATATTGTGGATTCATGCCACCCGAAATGGTTTTATTGAAATGTTTCATACGCCCTTACTTTTTTATTGTTTTAACTCGGTAAAAATGATTTTCTGTTATTTATTTACAGTACTTATTTGACGTTTACGAAAAGAACGCCAATCGGATGTATGTTGCGTACATTTTTAAAGAATGCCAATCTGACCTAAAAATATCGAAAATATTTAAAGCTTATAAAATATTTATTTATTTAGCACTTCATATATAAGTTTAATTAAATGTTAATATTCCAACAAATCTATATTTAAATCTATATTTCGTAAAGCTTTGTTTGAAAGATGAAAACATTTGTTGCTAAAACAAAATTTTATGCTTGATTGTTTTAATTTTATAAAAAATTGGATTTAATTTTATTCAAGTAAGTAGTTTTATTGATTTTATTTTTATATAAATGCTGTTTCACACCTTTGATTAGTAAGTAGACCCATCCATATATATTGTAATTAAAATTAAACATGTTTAGTCTAATAACTGTTGGTGTGTCAATAAATAAATAAATAAAGAAATGAATATCAGTGATTTTAGTTAAAATGGTACCCTACGGTAGCGCAACAAAGACATTAACGAAGTAAACTTGTGACATTCAAAGCCTATTTAGACCATTATTATTAAATCTAAGAATCCGGTACTCGGGGCGCGGTCCACTAAGTATACGTTTTTGTGTTCCAATTTAGTTATGTATTCGTTATACTTAAATGGAAACCGGTAATGCTTATTAAGCTAAATACGACATTAGGTATCCTATATTTCATTCAAATTCTAATGACGTTTAGTTTATTTCTGATTTAATATAATCCAGTATTATTATTTCGTAACAAGTTCGTAATATCGTTGTGACAGTATTTACATTATGTTATTTTTAACTCTAAGGACCTTTTTCACAACTTCTGTATAAATGCTACTCGTTACATAAATGTATAAATCGACAAAATACAAAAGTTTCATACATTTATGCTACCAAATAAATGGTTAAAAAAATAGTAATATCTTCATTTGGTAATTCTATTGTATAACAGTTATCAGCTGTCAAATAAAATGTACTCGAAACTTGTGAAACATGCCCTAAGTGTTGTTTTCATATATGAAATCGCAATCTCACTGCGTGCAGTCTGTAAATATTGTATATTAGTTAAGAGATGAGAGAAATACTAATTTAAGATAAGTGCTCCAAAAAACTGGGTCATGTGGCGTAGCTGTATTGCGTGCACGGTTTAACAATCTGATGTTGTAGGTTCGAATCTGAGGTCGGGCAAATTGATTTGGGTGTTTCTGCTCGTCCACACGCCGGAATCTGGAATTTATCGCCTTCCTATCACATCATAGGACGGAATATATGCGGCGGAAACCAGGTGCACTAATTGCACTTCTACCTACCCCTTCGGGGATAAAAAGGCGTGAGTGTGTTCGCCAAAAAAAATTTACATAAAATTGCCTGACCTGAGAACCAAACCGTGTAATTTACGTTGCCACTGAGTTTTTCGGTATTCAATTCTTTTCGTTGTTAGTACCTAATCCCTTATAGTATATCATTTGCAACCATTTGAAAGACAACAACGCCCTGTGAATGTGTCGTAAAAGAGATTTACGAGTGTATTTACTTATATTGTCTTCTTGATGTTTTATAGTGTTCTTTTGGGTTTATGACGTAATATATTTATAAATATTATTACATATTTGTCTTAAAAAGAAATTGAGTTGAATATGAGCTTTTTATCTTTATACATCTTCAGATTAATGTTCCTAACTTCTCCCACAATAGCTTCAATAAAATTCACAATAAACTAAGTTACAGAGTAAAATATTTAACAAACAATTTTTTATCAGCCAGAATCAATTTAAAATTATAATACTTTATCGTGAAACAGGCCAGACATTATACTATTAAAAAAATATATTATTACAAGGGTTTCAAACATTTGAGAAATCTTTGCACTATTTGAATCTTTACTGCTGCCTGTATACATACTTATATTTTGTATGTGCAGTATAACTTCAAAGAAGAAATTTTTAACGAAGCGCTCGAATCCTGGGTCGGGAAAAGTAATATTTGGAATTTATTCTCACAAGCCAGAGTATCGAAATTTGCGCCTGATAGTGCGATAGGCTGCCCCTATAACATCATAGGACAGAATACATATAGCGAAAAGTGGCATCTCTGTCTATCCCATCGGAGATAAAGGCGTGATAGATGTTGAAACTTTACAATGGGGACCATATTTCTTTCCTACATTTTATAATCTTTTGCACATCTACGCAATGTTTATGATGTACACTCCGCCTACGTTACGATTCTTAATGAGAGCACCCACTGACTTGCTGTTTCATTTGCGTGGTCACACTACACGACCGCGGACATGTTTTATGACAACAATAAAAACATAATAGCTATACTGTTTCAATTATTGATATATCGAGTCATAAAAATATTTTGCGCTATCGATATATGTAGTTTTTTTCATATTACTGGCATGCCTAGAAATTCGTGTTAAAGTATTTTATAGGTGTGATTCTGACTGGTTTTCTGAGGTGTAGAAATAAGATAATATATAAGGAGAAGTATAAGATTTTGATGGATTTTGTATAAAAATATTATGTAAAAAATATTTTTGGTATAATGTTTCAGGTTGACTAGTGCAATTCAGTGTCGAGTAGAGCTTTCTCATTTAAAGGTCTTGCTGGTGGTAGGATATATTTTATATCCGCCCGGATAACGATCACTGTACACAATATATTAAAACCCGACTTAGTGGCCCACGTAAGTATGTGGGCTTCTGGGATTGCCCTTTGTATATTCGGTTCTAACAGGCCGGCATAATTGTGTCGATTGTCAAAGGCTAATCATCTCTCGTCAGTCGACATTTTATGGAGCTCCACTCCACTTACCATCAGGTGTAGTGGTCACTTTGCCTTGCCCGTATAAAAAAAAGGTCGAAGTGGGGTCGTTACTGATTACTTATTTATCGCATTGTGGCGTTTGTCATGAGGTAAGCGACTTGTCGGTTTATCTCTCTCTCCTCTCGCTTATATTTAATAACCCGTATAAAAGAATTTTCTATAATAAATATAACATTATAACGGCACTGTTCGATCAGAAAACTGTAACTTTTATGGAAAGTCGTCATAATTGATGACTATATATAGCTATTTCTGAAATCCCGTTAATTATATTGAGATATGGGGCACTGAGGTCCTGTTTCGGTGCATCTTCCTTTATTGACTTACCCGTTATTGTCCACAAGAACAAAATGAAAGTTGTGCCTTTCATGGCAACTCATAATTACGTGCTCATATTCATCCGTTCCGCATATTTCATGCATTATATAAAAATACAATAAGTTTTATAGTATTAACCGTAAGTGTTAAGTATGTCAGTCAAGTTACTGGACCTCAATATTCTCAGTATCTTATTATTATTGCGGATATATGTACGAGTATAAATAATAGTGGATATTTATTTTAAGTAAACGCAGAAACCGCTTCAAGGACGTCGATAAAATTTTATGTATCCTAAATTAACTTATGGGCTATTTTTTAATTGGAAAATTGGTTATTCAAAATTATTAACAAATAAACGACCCAGGCGAAACTTAGTACAATATAAAGCGATAATCTGCATTCCGTTTAAATGAATTTAATAAGTAAATAACATTATAATTATGAGTTGTGTTTGTCCTACAGCGTTTTATGTTATTAAAATAGAATAAAGGCGTACAGCTTAACTGATTGGCCATCGTAGTGACTTATTTCTCTAAAGTCGCTTACAATCCTCTGTGACACGCCTTGCAGCTTGCTCTAGACAATGCAACGCTGACACTAAGATGTGTTTGTTTGGATTAACCAAGTTCGTGACTGTGTACGGATCCTGTTTTTTTTTACTTTTTAAATCCTTAGTCCTGAGCTATTGTCACACGACTTTTAAATAACGCAATTTTACGATTTCAATTTATATGATCGGACAGAATAAACTTTTGAAAACAATAACTTTAATTAAATGAAAATATTTATTTATTGAAATATACATTTAAGTTTGTTTCACTCCATTTGTAATGATTAAAGACTTGTGATTTACTGCGATTTGTAGACGAAATGAAAATAAAACGAAAATAATTGATTGGATTCTAAATAGGTGTCCATTTCAGAAATTGCTTTAGAATTAATTTCTAAATGAAGTTCGGTATTAAATGAATGCCGATTTGAATTTTGGGCAGCTTGTTTAATTTTGTGTTTGTTTTTTTAAAAACGCTCTCGAAAGTTTAATCAACGTATTGCTTGCTGTGCGTGGGTTTGAAATATATAATGCTATTTATTTCTTAAGCCGGACGGTTCAATATATTTTTCAAATAAACAATAATTATTGAAGAAATTATGCGATCAATTATAAAATATTAAATATCAAATTATTCCCTTAGGTACAAATCTGCATATTTTAAAATGTTGACAGTAACAGTTCAAATATTCGGGGAGTTGTGGAATGTTTAGCTCAAAATCAGTTCACATGTACCGCTTTTCTATGCCCCTGAGGTACTATTTAGGTCACTAATATGAACGCTTAATTTCTAGATGCTAAATACGTTCTCGCACATGTAATATGTATTTGCTTATAAACTTGTATTTCAATGGCGGCACATATATGGTAATTTCTGAAACAGGATATCGAAATAAAACTACTTTTCGGATTTTATTGCGGTTATTTATATTACGGTTTTCTCACATCGTTTCAAAGACTATGCAGCCTTCATGGTCACTGGGCAGACTTCAGTCGATGCCTAACACGCGTAAACATAAGAAATCATTATCAAACGGATAGAAAATATTGTGACAATTTGTAAAATATGTAGCTGTTTTCCGGAATTCGCAACATTCGACATTTAAAATAAATTGTTAGATAGTTATAACAGACGCTTAGTCTAATAATTATAAAAATAAATTATATTGGTTTATTACAGTTTTTCTTGTTTGTGTCGCAAAATATATTATCTAGCGGAGGGTAGTTTGTCGTCGAATGCTGCCGAGTTAGACTTTGGACTAATTCCTTGGTTAATCGTGGACAATCCTGTGTAAGTCAGTGGACTATCTAGCTTCAGAAGTGGCATCTGGTTAGTTGGTTTGACGTATTCTATCATCGGATTCTCGTCTTAGGTTTTCGAATTGTTGTGCATTTTGATTCGCGGATGCGTATAGACTAATAGCGCAAGAATTATAAAAAAGTAATTATTTAAAGTTACGAAAACCGATAATTAAGACAGTTGCACTAACTCCTGTGTGAGCACGTAGGCTATTTTCTGTTGTTTACGGTCGCCACGACTATGGACTTAATTGTGTCAATTGTATACTATATATAAAAATGAATCCCTATTTCCCTTGGTCACGCCATCACGCGTGAACGGCTGGACCGATTTCAATATTTTTTTGTTGTTGTGTTTTTTATTGTTAGGGGAAAATTCTTATGAAAGAAAACAATAAAAAAAATGTGCGGAAAATTAGAAAATTTAAGAAAACTTAACGAAAATATTAATTTTATATAATTGTCAATTGTTTGAAATAACTGTCAACGATTGACAGAATGCGCGCTGCAAATTCATAGTTAAGACGGGGCAACGTCTGTCGGGTCAGCTAGTTGTATATAAAATAAAATATTGACCGATCAATGACAATTATGTCGTTTTCTAAAAGTAAAACTCGCCATTTCTGAGCAGCCTGTTACTGTGTATTTTCTATTAAAGTATCGCAACAGTTAGATATTGTATGTTAGAGTCCACAAGCTTTCGAAATTCCATGTTTGGAACGTGGAATGGAATGGTGACAGTTGTCACTCCCGCGCAAACGTACAGTTGCTATAAATTCATTTGAATAGCTTAATCCTTGAAGCGACATTGAATTTGTAAGTGGGTGGACTGTAAATATATGTATAGCTTCAATTCGGAATTGTGCAGAAGCGAATATTTGCATATAGTCATTTTTCCAGAAAAAAATACATTTGTACATTATATTATATCGTCTTAAGCCCGCACTAGATCTTTAAAAGTAAATTCTAATCGTATATACGGTAAGTACATACTCAATAAACATTTAAAATGTATAAATATCTAAAAAATACTCAAAAGTGACACACACGAATTATTAACATTCTTTTACGTCTACTTATTGCTCCAGTTTTTACTTTGTTATTTTACAAATATATATTTTGAGGTAGAGTACTTATATAACATTTTATGTTGGTCCTAAGTTATATATTACATTTGTAGATGGCAGTGCGGATGATGGAACATGTTTCAATCAGAACTTTAGCTCGAAACTATTAATTATAACATTGTATGCCCCCGTGAATGATTGTTTCGCACTTTGATTGACGTTTTGTGAAAACATTGAGGTTGAGCGGAATTGAAAGTTTCTCTTACTAAGTATCGATTAAATACAAGTTTAAATGGACGTTACGGTACTGAGAATTATATAAGACACCATGCAGAGAACGTGTGGGGAATGTTCTCTGATATTGAATTCGTACTTTATTGATATGGCGATAGGCTCGCCTTATTATTGTGGACTACATAAGTAAGGAAAACTTGGTGCTCTAGTTGCACTACTGCTTACCCTTTCGAGGATAAAGTGGTGTGTTTGTTTTAAGTAGATAACATATCCACCAATAAGAATACCCAACATTAAATAAAACAAGATTATAAACTGTTATGATATAATAAATGGTAAAAAAAAGCGGCGATAGCCTAGTTGGGTGTGGAACGGACTGCCGAGACGAATGTCCGCAGGTTCAAATCCTAAGGGCACACACCACTGACTTTTCTAAAAAATCATGTGTGTATTCTTTGTGAATTTATCGTTTGCTTTAACGGTGAAGGAAAACATCGTGAGGAAACCTGCACATCTGAGAAGTTCTCTATAGGAATTTCGAAGGTGTGTGAAGTCTACCAATCCGCACTAGGCCAGTGTGGTGGACTAAGGCCTAATCCCTCTCAGTAGTAGAGGAGGCCCGTGCTCAGCAGTGGGCAAGTATATAATACAGGGCTGATCTTATAATAAATGGTAGGTATCGTCTTATACGGTTACTTTGCGTCTCTTCATTTAAATAGTTCCAAGAGAACCCAAAACATTAGCCTTGGCATCGCCCTGTGCATTTCAACTTGCGACACAATTTAAGTCCCATAATATTCTGTAATTATTCTGTTTACAATGTTCTTCAATGAACACAACAAAGATTGCACATTGCGGCATTGTGGTAAAATTACACTAAGCCTACTGCTTTGTATCCTTTACCATCTAATGTATTAACTGTGCAGAGACCATGTCACAATCATCATAAAAGAGACTAATTAAAAATATTATTTGATACCTCCAAATCTATTTTAGAGATTGAAGATATTATTTTTAGGTTTCGCAAATGTTGGTTTAGAATCTACCATCTTAGTGCTAATTAGTACGGGATATACATGGATACTTAACCGTATGTATGTGCATACGTATACTACGGAGTTACAGTTGATTAAAATAATATATAGGATAAAAATCTTGCTAATTTGTTTATTGTAATAGTTTTGACGATGATGGGGAATATGCATGTATCCGGTATATAGTATTTATATCCTTTAAAACCTTAAAATATACTTAAACCAACTAAAATATTAACATTATTGCACTATACCACAACAAATTACTCTAAGAAACAATAAAGAAAACGAGAAATAGCGATATTAGGTAAGAGATGAAGTGTTTACAATTAGCTGGCTCTAAAGCATAATGGGGAAGGCAATGACTGCCAACTCAGTATGATTCATTAAGTTCCACAAAATATTATAGCAGTCAAGTTTCATAACGGATAGACTAGATGCTAGATGACTGTAGGTGTAAATTCGAAGGTCTAACAATTTGTCTTCCTCGTGACCACGAAGGTTGCGAAGTCATCGAGACGACGGGAGTCAATTATAATATAAAAAACCGGGATAAAATCTGTAAAATAGTTTTATTTTATTTTCTAACAATCTGACCAGCCAAAAAATCCTTATCAAAAGCATGGAGCTAATTTCTTGTACTGACAACTTTAGCTTAAAACGAAAGAGCGAAAGTGGCGCCTTCAAGACAGGTTTTTAATTTTCCTAGCCAGGCTATAATTGATTTGATATGAAGAAGTTCTTATTTTATTTCATCTTTATGAATGTTTAGTGTTATTTGTGATTATCATTCATTATTGAATCCAGATTGAACATCTAATTGTTGTGGCCTATTTATGTTATATATAAGGCAAAGTAACCTGTGTATTTGAACTTTATCTAACGGGCTACGATTCATCAAAATAAATCCATCAGTATCTGCCTCTATTATTAACAAACATTCGAACATCTGAATTTGCAAACATCGCAAACTTTTAAATTTCATACCACAAAACCAGGATTAATGTATTAGTCTACATTTTTATGCGGGTTCTTAACAATCATATCAATTTTATATCAACATAAAATAAATATACTTTTCATAATTTAGTTAACACTGTAAAAACCCTCTAAATCGATTTTGTCATTTGTCTTATCGGAAGATGTTGTAAATCCGGTGTGGTAATAATTTGAAAGTAATGTACTTTTTTGGCAAACATTATTATCAAGTCGTGGTCAAAAAGACGAGTTTCTGCGAATTTTGGACCGATCCGCCTACAATGTATAATGAAAAACGTGATACATGGACATAAATACAAAATAAATATATTTATAATATATTACATATTTTTCAGTTCGATATTTAGGCCAAATTGTAATTAATTAAAAATGAAATTGTAACAATTGAACAGGTACAAAATACACGATTGCTTATGTGTCTATGGTTGTATGCTTTAACTAGAATTTAACGTTCTAAATTACAATTGTGAAGAATATTTTTTTTAAACGTGCACGGCAGGGTTACCCCACTGCAGCTGATGGTAAGCGAGGTAGGGTCTCATACAATGTCGACTGATGAGAGATGATTATCCCTTGGCAGTCGACACAATAGGGTACCGGACTCATTTTTGTTCTTTACTATTATCAAATATTTACATTATATAAATTATAACACAGAAGGAATTATTAAAATCCGGTAAAAAATCAACAAGTTATAAGTCTTTGAATTTCGGTGGAAGGGGTAATTAACAAGAAACAGAAAAGAGACGAAATATCCACATGTGACGTCATCGGGAATTACGACGCGTGCGAAAAAAAGAGGTGAAGCGGTATCCCCACATCGCGCCCACTTCTGCACATTACAATATTTTAAATATCAATTACTCGCTCATTTTTTAACCAATTGTTATGCGGTTTTCGCAGGAGTGCTTCTTTTTCGTATTATTAACCATTACATATAGAATAATGTACAAAATCAAGCATAGGCCGGTCCCCTATTATGTTGAACCATATACATTGGCTGATCCGGGATCCGAGACCCGTGGGCCACTATGGCGGGTTTATAATACCTTGTGTACGGTGGTCGCTATCCGCGCGGATATAAAATATATCCTACCACCAGTAATATATTTGCGAAATGAATTAAGAATTCAAATAATGCGGAAGTCAATTGTAATTACGCATTCTCACTATGTATGTCTTTTATTGATAGCCATTGGAATATTGGCTTGAACATTTGTACACTTAGTACTGTTATACATTTTAGAAAGTGAAAAGTTCAAATTACCATTCGCAATTAACTCATGTACCAATACAACGAAATCCAAAGTAAAATAAATATCACTTACTTGCCAATGACTAGCTCGAGTTGCGAAAAGCTATTGAAATAGGTTTCTTAGAAATATAAATATGTTATTAATACGTATACGAGACAGCATAATTACATACGACTGGTTGTTACCTTTGCGTTCAATATTTGTGCAAGAGATGTATGTAAATATTTTTCTGAGCGGCGCTTACTGATGTTGCGACGAGATGGCAATAACGCCGACAGACGTAATGAGGAAGGTCGGTTATAAATCTTCGCCACGGTAAACCGACACCCGAGAGATGCTTCTAGGGGATCTATTGCGTGATTATACGGTTGAAAGTCGCTTGTCAATTAATGATATGGGTTGTATAACGTGTGATGGTTTTTTATCCCGACGCCGCGGGGCTCTGTGTAACGAGCGCCCTTGCGTTGACGGGACACCGGCGATCGCAACAAACCGCGTTCGAGCCTTCGACCGAGCTTCTTATAAAAATGAATACTTGAATTTTAACTCTCAAGTCGCGATCGTAAGATGTTTGTGTGGATAAACTTTTACTGTTGTTTCTAGTCTCTTTTTTATACTAAAACATTCAAAAGATGGTCTGACTTGAACATCTTGACTCCACGTTTACTTTACTAATACTTTCGCTTCGTCGACCTTGTCGACTAATGTCTTTGATGTTTCGCTTTTCTTTTTATGCGTAAGTCCTAAACTTTACTCATGTTATAACTTTGTCAAACTGGAAATGAAAATAAGATTCTATCAGTTTTGCATATGAGAAATATCTCATAAAACCTTATTAGACATTTCTAATTTACGGTAAAGGACATATTGTGAATAAGATATAACTATAATACGATGAAATATAAAATACGACTACCTGTGGAGCATGCAAATTCCATGTAATTGCATTCAATTACTTCTTGATTAAACGCAAACAGAACTGCTTTCTGGATTAGACCAATACACTTCAAACACTGAACTACGTAACATGCATCTGAATTATTCGATTCGTGTACATTACTCGCGTGTATTTGCATAGCATAATTAGATACAACTTTCTGTTAATAAAAACACGTTAAAATTACACGTCCCTGCGCTACACTTGTTTGAGTTGACGGTTCTGCTTTGCAGAAAAGCAGTTTACGGTGTTCTATCCAAGGGACATCTGGCCTATAATATTCCATGGTTAGCAGTCCATAATTAAACTGACGTTCTGTTCTCTACTAACAATTAATTAGACTATAACTGCACCGCAATAACAGCAAAACGAGTGAGATGACTTAAGATCTCAGAAGAGGCTTCATGCAACTTAGATTAGAAAGTAAGTTACCGTATTATCCAGCGATAGTTAGCGGTGACATAGATGAATGAAAATTGCAACTTTTAATATCGTGCTATAGTTTACTCTGATGCATTTAAGAATGTTTGTAGTAAGATGTAATTTTATATTGGGAATATTGTGGATATGTTAATGATGGCTTTTGAATGGCGATTTATTAATAAATATGTTGGGTAACTGAATTACATTATTCGTTTATAGAACTTTCTAATGAAATATTATTTTTCTCAACATATTTTGTATAATATTCGAATAACAGTAGCCGTTATATTTAACAGTGATCTTGTTGCCAGCTCTGCACAGTTAAGCATTCTCTTGTCTATGAATATAGAGTTTCTGTAAATATTTCTCCCACGCTAACAATAAATCCAGAGACCTCTTGGAACGACAATAGTGCAATATTTCATTTCTTTTAGTAAATATTGTGTAGCAACTTTATATTTCGAACTATCCGAAGAAAATGTGTTGAAGCTTTCTTAGCGTCGGTTTGTTTTCATTTGTTACTTTACGAAAAATTAAACAACAGAAACGAAAACATTCCAAAAAGTAATGCGGATTCTTTGTCCGAACAATTCATACCTCAAATGTCAGCTTAATCTAAGGCTCGGAATACAACGTTGATTGTGCGAATAATAATCCGAGGGAGCGGCGTCTCATGTAGTTCACGGAGAGCGTCAAAGCCGTGCGCAAAGGAACAAAGCCTCCAATTATCCGAGCGGGCACGCCGTGGGCTTTTAGTGAATAATGAGCCGCTTATCCCAGCGGATGACGGCTTCACTAGAATTGTTCTTGAGTGAGACCGTATGCAGACCACCCGGTTATGCGCTCCGCTCCGCTACACCACATCACATTGCACGAACGTCCTTGACAGAACGCCGCTCATGAGTACGGACTATTTGCAGTACACAAAACGCTCGCCTCACACTTTTTCCTCACTTTGACATTTTACACAAAACGGACGCGGTCACCGCACAAGCACCTTTTCAACGTTGTTTTGTTTACATACAAAAGATGTTCCGTAGAAACAAATACGCTTGCGTTGAAAAGTTAAGTGCTAGTAAGAATGCGAAGATTTAAAAATAGAATAAGGCCGAGAACATCAAAAAGGGTTTTTAAAAATAGAACAAAAGTGTAGAAAACAGGCTTTATATTCGGGATCATGTCCCCGCTAATATCGTAAATACTGTAGTGTAGAGCACACCTCAGTGCAAAGATACAATGGGGCCTAAACTAACAACTGAGTGAGATTTAAGTCAACCTCAATGGACTCCGGTGTCAGACGTTATTATAATATCGACGAGGCCCAGGTGTACGCAGCTCTGACTGTAACCCGATTAGAACCACACACTGTATTAACAATTGAACTTAATTACCTATACAGCTTTAATCTATGTGTCGTCCTAACAGATAAGTGAAGACACAAACAGGGGATTACATTTGGACTCCGATCAACTATTGTCAATATGTTGACGTCGAAACCTCAATGTTTGTGATACTGCTACTGGTATTATTATAGCGGATTAGTTATAGGTAATTACAACGTTTAATTTACATTATTGAAAGAGGACGAGGAATGAAAAAGGAAAACAAAAACACTTAATTTAAAATATACTTTTACTGACTGAGCACTTAGAAAATTGTTTCTTCTTTGTTATAAGAAATATGTTTTAGTGTTTTTTCTTTCGCTTATTTAAATTGGAAGGTAATGTTTTGTTATTAACAGCCTTACAATATTTTTTTGTATTTTTTTTCATTCAATATTTATAATTTAAGTCTGGCTTGCTTCAAAAATTGGTGCAAATATATTTTGCGACAGAAAATATAAAAGATTTTATGGGTGTTAATGAAAAGGCTATAATAGCAGTTAGTGCTAAATCCATTTTATTTAATGGTTCAGTTTATGGGAGTATTTTTTGTAGTGTCCTGCGCTAGGTGTGACGTTAATTCCTACAAACACATTAAAGAAAATTTAATGTTCTTTGTGAACGATTGAAGATGGGACAAACCCGATTGCCCCATGCTGGCACCGTGTTTTATTGTGAGTAGTTATATCTTGACGCCAAACTGTGAAATAAAACATAAATTCAATTTTATTTCGTAACAAGTTTATATCATTTCCATTAATCATGAAATGGTCTAACTAAGGTTTAGACGTAACCTAGGACTAGCATTTCTTTAAAACCTATTGAAATTAAGTGACTTGAAGGACAACGTACTTCAATTGTATACAAGTCTGGTAATATGAAACTTGACCTTGTCGAATATTGGCGATGCTTAGCTGAAGTAGCGAAAGGTCACAAGCGTCATTGATATTAATTAATGAACATCAAAGCAAGTGAATGAAGATGCTGATTAATCTTTTGAAAGAGTCTTATAGGATTCGGACCGTATCCCTGAAAAGGTGTCAAGTGTAGAGAACTCGAATGTTAGACATTAAAATTAAACTGTTTCAGATTTTATTATATTCGCGGTTTTAATATTTTAGTTTTCTCCCTAGAGACCGCGATAAAATCCGAAAAATAGTTTAATTTTAATGTAGACAACTCTTTATGTACTCTCATAATAGTACCACAGTATAATTAATTTTAACGGTGTTTTGGTAAATTGAGAAAAGAAATAATAAAACGATCCAATTCATTTAAGATAACGATATTTTTGATTCAACAGAACTAATAATAAACATTGTACTTTATAAAGCTGACGTATAATAAGAATTTAAGAGTAGATTGAAAGACCAATGAGAAGTACTGGCAAAACAAAGAACTTTATCGGCCAAAATAAAAAAGAAATATAGGGAGCCACGTAAAACAACATATAGCTGACGTGAAACACCGACGCTTTACGAAGTCTGCAGTTGCTGAACCCTCGGACGAAGGCTCCAATCATTATCTGCGACTAGACAAGACACAAATCCTTGCTAAAGAACACTGATTCCTACCTAGGATGATTTGCGTGGCTATTGAAATTTAAAAAAAATCAGTTTCAATAGAGATGGTTAGAAACTTGTACAAGCCTGGGGATCCTGTTCTACGTTTAACCCCAAAAGATTTTAAATTATTGCATAATTATAAAATGTAGATTATGTAGATATTGTAAATGACTTTTCAGACGAAAAACACCTCATACTACCCCCCTCCCCCTCCTTAACATGAAGCCTACAAAGTCGTTCGAAATATCGGGAGAAAATTATAATATGGAAAACCGCGATAAAATCCGTAAAATAGTTTAAATTAGGTCTAAGTATGAACCGAGATACTTAGGAACATAAAAGCTGTGAAACAAAATAGTATTAACAGCTCATATGATACGTAAGAACGTATGTAATGGTTAGGTAAGTCGCAATCCCATATATTTTAGTAATGTTATCTATTTTAGAGCTAGTGCCCGAGGCAGGCGTACGGCGGGGGACGCAGTCAGGCGAACGCAATTTGTAGACCATTTCTCTCGCATGCCGCGCGACACTTCTGCGGATTTGAGCGAAATCACTACTATGGACGTGCTAAATTACCAATGATTTAGCTGTAAACTTAACTCTGGCTAAGTGTAGACGTTAAATTTGCAATAATCGCAAATAATGTTATATAGTAAAACGTGTCTAATTTGCGCTTTAAAGCGAATGAAGACTTCAGAACTTCAATAGTAGGTACTATAAAAAAATAGTCCCCGGCACCAAGAAAAACTGAAAAAGTAATAAATAATATGTGTTTGTATGTTGTGCTTAGGCTTCAACTTTATTATAATATTTTATTCGAAGCGTCCTCGCGTCGGGGGATCTCTAAAGAAGTAGGTATTTTCATCCCCTCAGTTCAAGGTTTGGTCGGGGGTTAAAAATCTGATTTATGGGATGCATAGTTATAATGCTGTTGCGTGTATTCTTTCAATAATTTGTGAATAAAGCAATTTATTACCAATTATAATATATTTATGATATATATTTTTTTTTAAAACATGATAGATATTTTATACAAATTTCGTTTGAAGCCTTGTCAGGGTTGGGCTGTAATTGAATTATTTGTAAGTAATTAAAATACGTAATTTAATTCATGTTTGGTGTTTGTATTTAAATTACTTCCTGAAAATGTATTTCGTAATTAATATTTCAGATAATTATAATTTCAAAATACGTATTAACATAAATATATTTCGCGATCCTGTGCGTTCTGCAAAAATTAATTATTCATTCCACAACAACTGGCTATTTGTCTGATAGTGGGTACATTTAAAAAAAAAATATTCATGAAAGGAAATTCTTTCTTTTTCTGATTAAGTTATAGGCTGGGCTGGATTAGTTATATTCTATTTACATAACCTATGATCTAACCGTATTTTGACATTTGCATTTTTAAATAAAAATAGTTATAAATATTTTGCAATTTTAAATACATGCAAGATAATATCTTTTAATTTACAATTAAATTAAATCAAACCATCCGCATAATGTGCGGACTCTGAAATAAATTTAAAAACATGTAATGTTATTTATCAGTTAAGTCCCAAACCGTTCGTAAGTCCAGTTGTGCATAAAATAAACTGTTGATGCAACTGAGCATTGTGTACACGATGGTCCAGTCGTGGGACGCAATTTGTCGGACATTTCTCTCGTGTGTCCTCGCAACAAAGCTACGAATTGAGCTGACGCGAACTATCGATAACTCTGCGCGGAATTAGTGCTTTTGTTCTTATTGTGTCCAGTCTACACCTCAACAAATTCTTTCGAAGAATAACCATAAAAAACATTAATCGATTGTCTCGTTACCTGAACAAGAAAAGTCGTGATTGTTAAAATAATTCTTAACGGAAATCTTTATTAAATTTCTTCTAGTCCTTTTGAATAACACGATTATACAGCAATATTAGTTTCACATAAGCGGAGGTAATATTTTATTTTACGACAGTTTCAATGTACTCCAATATTTTAGCGAATGGCAATGGCAGACGACACGAGTCGGCATTTAATCTCGCTTCTGGGCGCTGGCATCTCATTTTTGCGAGAGTAGTAACGTCGCGTCAATATCACCTGTGACGTAAGCCCGGTAATAACATAATCCTTTTATTGAAGCGTGCCAGAGTTCGGTTAGATAATGTCTCATTAACTTTAGTTGGCTTTTAGTTTTCGTCGCAAATATGTGGCGTGCTCCTGTCTGAATTTAGTTGAAACAAAGTTTACCATTAGCTGTTTTAAAACCGTTTAATTGGGTTGTTACGTGTCAAGAGTCCGCTATTTCTCTTTATGTCTGATTGAATTCACCGTCTAAGTTTTACAGCTTATTTAAACATATTCCTTTGTAATTTTCTATTGGTAGATGTAAGTTTATGTTCTCGACACTCGTGTACGACTGTCTTTGTGTATAATGCTAATAACTACTGGAAATGTAGTCACGCCGTTTTATTGAATGGTCTTTCAAAGTATCAGTTAGTTTATTATCTTCTTAAAATTCTTTAAGTGACTAAATAAGTTTTGTATGGTTTTCCTTTAATATTGATAAAAAATATTCTTGTGTGTTTTTTACCCGAATCAAACATACAATATTGTACTCTTAATTTATATAATGTGTTTCATTTGTACACTGTAGATAAAGTAGATAACAATAACAATCCTTGCGCAGTAATGGTTTGCGGCACTCCACTCTGCCAAGTTGTCGAGTGAAGCTTTGTTGGCACCATAATCAATAACTTTAAACTTCCTCGACTTGAGCTTTGTTTGTTAAACTGATCGATTTAACTACACGCCGCTGTATCGACATAATAGAGGTACGAAACCGTTTCGAAGCCCTTGAATTTTGTTTGCACCATCGAAATTTCTAGAAGAAACCATGGAGTTTGTTTGCGTTCCGTTCAATCGCGCGTGTCCGCCGCCAAGTGGAGCTACGACCACAAAATGCAATTATCGACCGATGTCCGCCGCAGCTACGCTCGGATTGCATTCCAATGCTGAGGCCAACTATGAGCCTGTCCTGGCCTGTAGCGGCCTTTGTGTCGCAGTTTTTTGTAACATAAGTCCTTTTGATTAATTGCTCTTGATATTTGACGTTAAATGATGATCTTTCATCTTTCTATAGAGAACTACCGACCTGCTGCCGTTGACCCCTTGTACATAATGTAAGGTATTTTATTTGATTGTTTCCTATACAAGTTTATTCAGAGGTTTGATTGGTTCAAAATAAACGTTTTGAGTGATTTTCAGATCTTTCTTTACTAAATGAACAAATCTAGCGTATAATTTGCTATTTACATAGAAATGAAACTGCGAAATGTTAGTATATGTAGTTTGGTTTAGTTTGTTAGAGTATGAACGAAGTCGACTCTTCTCTTTGCTTTTAGGGTTTATCCTATTAATTATATGTATATGTACTAGAAAGACCGGGATGTTTGGCATTCACTTAAAGATAGTTAGGTATATAGATACTAGAATCATATTTTTAATTATAATTGTTTTATTCAGATGCTTGTAAAGTAGGTTTTGCTCGAGATTTCTTCCATACGAAAGTCATTGATTTAAGTGCCAACATTCAATTAAGTTGAACTCCTGAACGCACTGTATTGTGTTCTAATGAGAGGTCAAACTATAATTACCATTTATTCAGTCGACTTGAGTGAGACTTTACGTAATAGCTTGGTAAGACTATTTTGAATGATTCAATTTTGGATAATTCAATGTTTTTTTAAATAATATAAAATATACACGGTTTAGAATGTGGGAAAAAAATTTAATACTTTCACTTATTAGATTTAGCAGATTTTGAAAATATCGTTACAAATATATTAGGTCTACATTCAATGAAGACACAATTTTATATCAAGGAATACTTGAAACTAGGTTTCACTTGCGGTATTGTTTGCTCAAATTCTTCCCATGATGAAACCTTTCGGATATACACTGACACTTTTTAGTTAGCTTTAGAGTGAATTTTGTAGGTACTACAGTAGCCACTAGGCATGCATGATTTTCTGTAAGTACCAAATTTTATCAAAAACCATTTTGGAGTTTATGATAACAAATATCGAGTATTAAAATTAAACTATTTTTCGGATTTTATTGCGGTTTTTATATTTTAATTTATTCTCGAGTTAGAAGACCTTGCAGCCCTCGTCGTCATGGGGGGAGGGGGGACTCTTTTAATGCCTAAAATTCGCGTAAACATAAGAAATATATGATAATAAAAAAAAAATTCACATTCAATTTAGTAATGAAAGTGCTATTTTTGCATTGTAGCTGCCACATGATGTCAGGGTGCAGGTGCCGCGCGATCTTTATTTCTCGGTGTGGAATTCTTTTCCATCTCCACAATTATATTGTTTCATTCTTAATTTTTGTTCAATTGTGAGTACAAACACTTAATCTTATTTACTCTCTTTAGTTTGATTTTTTCGATATACTTGGAATAAACGATTCAAATTGCTTTTTTCGATCGATCGCGAAAAACGACTAATTAGAATAAAGTTTTTTTTGACATGCTTATAAATTACTTACTTAATTAGTTTATTTTCGGGATCTGATCGAATATTAAGATTGGATACGTTAAATTATTGAAAACGGCTGATTGCGGTATTTTTTTTTAAATGATACAACGTTTATTTTCAATATAAGAAAAAATTAAACGGGATTGTATTCGTTTTACAAATTAATGATAGGCGTACAAGTTTTTATTTTATAAAATCGGACGTTTGTGAATATATTTACTTTAAACCAGCCAGAATTCATTTTTCGAATTGATTTTTCTCATTGTTTTTAGCCAATCAAACATAATTATTATGGTCATTGTTTTGTTATTACAATAGGAAAATGTGTTTGAACTCGACTTTACTTGCCAACATATCCAATTCCTAGCTTATTGCGTCCATGCCTTCGCTTGCAACTTTAGCAATATTACCAGCATAAGGAGGGTAGTTAGAATATATTGGCAGATTAAGTTTATGTGTTCGTATTAGAATGGATGTTGTCATTAAGAACTTCGCTAACGTCTCAAGTACCAAATACATCTATGAAAAATAAAAATGTGTATAGTAGGTATAAAACTGTTTGTGACGTTTTGCTAGGACATCATTTTACTAAAATGGCACATATGACGAAATATAATTTAAATACAAGAATATTTGTACAAGACAGTGAGAGGATATGTGATTACCACTGTCTACCTTGTTGCCAAAAAAGTTAAAGAAGAGGATGAGAATTTAAATGGAGAAGATATTTTAGAATTCCGATATACATAAATCGTACAGTATAGTGAAGTGGCACTTTGCACCTGTGTTCTAAGTCACTTGTACTAGTCGAGACAATCTATACATGCTGTAGCCAAAATTATCCACAGAACTTCACCTATTTGATTTTTTTATTTAAACCTTAGTAAGTCCATTGAGAGCTATCTTAGCTGAAGTAATTATGAAAGTCGTAGCACTCGTAACACTGTTATTTTATCCTCACAATATAAAATTTAATCTCCACACTGAGATCATATGCAGAAAGTTCTTCGCACACGACTCCAGTCATTTTCCACATTCGGGTTATTTCAACATTGCTTTTTAGTTGTTGCATCAAATGTTCTCCACGGACCAACTCGTATTTGAGCTTTATCTTCATATAATGTTAATTTAAAATAAAGCCACTGGATAGAGCTAGTAGAATAGCGTCGAAAGTATTACATGAAAGTTGAAACGTGTTTAATTTTGCTGCAGTAATCGACATTTATATTTTGTGCCTCTTAGACTATTGGCGATTAATACGTCAAATATCTTTGCCATAGTTCTTATTGTGACTTATAGTAACAAATAAGCACACCCGATTAAGCTGTTTTGACTATTCGCCTGTACTTTGCAAGTATCTAAAACAGGGGTTACTGGCAGAGTTCGTTTTTTTTTATTTACAAATAATTCGACTCAGGGTTGTTTATTTATTTATCGATTTGTGCTTAATCTTGTGTGACATCATCACTATATTGTGTTCAGAGCGTTGTAGTGGGGGAGGGAGGGTTGCGCGCAGAATTAGTTCATATGAAGGAGTTGATCCGATTATTGAAAATTCTTGTACTAGTCGAAAACTATAGACTTCAAACAACTTGACCCAGTGGGGCTTGAGCGCAGTGCAGGAGGCGCAAGTTGCCTGATCTACCAAACGATCGGTCAATGCGCCGAGGCTCCGTGTGCACTTGCCCACAGACAGCTACAAGCGATGGGTCAAGTTGTTTGACGGCAGCTATATAATCATCTAGTATATTTTTATTCCCAAAACGGATTTCTACACGGGCCGGGTCGAATGCAAAAGGCTAGCGTCAAAACATCATTGTTTTTTCAACTGTGGATTCGTCTGCTTCAAAAATATAACTCCCTGATGCTGTGAAGGCAGCTCCGATTGTAATAATTTTTTATTTCCCTGGTGGACACTTTGACGTCCCTACACATTTAGACACGAGAATAAAATATTATTGCAACGTGTCTTCGTGGACGAAAATCAAAATATACGGAGTTCCGAGGCTAGTTAAATTAAAAATGTGTATTGAAGGAGCATAAAAATATTTTAGATGTAGATTTAATTAGCTTCGTTATTGATTTGCTACAAAAAATTATGATTTAACGGCTGTCTTTTTTAGAGTCATGAAATAATGGAAGGATATGATTTTTTGCATATGGGTATTTTAGAGACCGCACAGCATCATATTTCTCTAGTTCGGGAAATTGGAGCGAGACTTCAATTTACTAAAAGTACTTTAATATTAGTACATTCACAAACAAAACCTAGTGCATAATATAAGTAAAACATCTGCAACTAGTTTTATATAGCTGTTATTCGCGTAAATTTATTGGGAATTTACTCTGCACTTACGGAGTCGTGTGAAATAGGTAATTTTGCTATGAAACTCAATTATGTATCGAGTGTAACACGAGTATGCTACATTATGCTAAGGATCGCCCGCGGCTTCGACCGCGCGGAATTCATAACAATTCTCGCTAGCATAACTACATCGATTCTTCACCGTGGGGGATACCAAATATTAAATTACCTTATGCATTACCTATTCAAATTTAATTATTTAGCGTGCTGTATTTACAAACGGTTTTTTTTGCCTAATCGCAGGTTATATAATATTTTCTTGCGTGATAATATACTCATTTAATAAGTTATAAGGGAGAATTTCTTAATCTTTTTATGCCAAAGTATGAAAGAATCTGCCAAAGTATGTAAGAAATAGAATCTACCGATGATAAATAACTTTTGCCCAGCACTTCTTATCATCAAATAAACATATTGTAAAGCAAAACAGCTTCTTGTACTCCTAGTACGTGTAATAAATACGGTGGTCCTATTGTAGATAGTAAATTGTTATCGTGTTTCGCCTTCGCACATGCAAGTTAACGTATCAGGGCACTTGTTCGCCCACGCGTCGCCACGTGCATGCGATGAGACTTGCCACCACACCGGCCTACGTAACATAATTGATATTTATAATAGCATAAATATGAAACGTCCAACAATGTGCATAATTACGTGTTTTTATCCTTGGAAGTATGAAAATTGAGCATAAGTTTATATTAAGTTCTTTCTATTTTCATCATCATGGAAGTTGAGAAAGAATACGCACGGTGGAAAGAGGGTGTACCAGATGGGGCTTTGCCTAGCCTTTCGAGGATGTAGGGCGTGAGTGTCTGCGTGCATTTGGATCTTTTTGACATCCAATGAAATTAAATAAATTTCGTCACCCTTTCGTTTTTATCTCTACTACATCGGTTTAAAGAATAGAGTAATAAAAAATATTCTCTTGCCTTGATCTTATTACAGTTATTATAAAATCCCGCAAAAACCAAGTGAAGTCACTGAGTATTGATATCGATAAAAAATCATTAAGTATTTTTATATGAAATCATGAAGTCATGAAAATGTCCCGTACATGTTTACATGTTAATACTTGATAGAGTTTATTTTTTTCATTAAGAAGAAAATAGATCGTTTCTTTTTCTAAATTAATTATAATAAACAATGCATTTTACATGCAAAGAGAAATTGCACTACATTCGTATGTTCACGTACGAAGAAAACATTGTACATTAGTATGGTACTAGATTTATTATAATTAACTAATTGTATATTATATCTTATAACTGATTACCGTGAAGACGTCGCATTCTAGTGTAAATATTATTTTTATAATTAGGTAGCTTACATTAAATAAAATATCAGACGCCTATCCAAAGTTTATACTAAAAGCAATTCTTATATCGTAATTTATTTGCGCACTTTAATAATATTAACATTAAAGTCTAAGAATTATTCAAGTTACTTAATTCATTTTAAAACAGAACAAATTAATCCACATCATTATAAAGCCGCTTCGCTAGAACTTCAATTCAAAATTCAAGTAGCAGAACAATTAGTAGAGACGTCGATAAAACTTAGAGTTTATTAAATATTTAAAAAACATAATTTATTCCACTTAATCGTATTTGTAGTAAGCCGTTTAGTAAAGACGCGGCGAGCTTAAGGATTAACATACAACAGGTTGCAAGCTGCAGCGGATCGGATAAAGCCTCCAGTCGAGGTTTGCACGGCAGGCGGCGCGCGCGCATCTACTTACCTTGTTCAGATCCCATCGACACTCGTCGAAGTATTGTTCGAGAGTGACATCTCTTTCGACTCATGTGACTTTCAATGTGGACGTAATCATGTATAAATCTAAAGTGTTAAAAAAATGTAATCCAAAATGAAGAAGCTAATAATATTTACAGTGTTACTGCTAATTTGTGCTACTGATGCAGATTTTGTAATAAATGGAAAAGTTAAAAAACGAAACACAATTATAAAAATTAACGATAACATACACTCGAAGTGCTACAATAATACCGTATTTAGAAACAATGAAACATTGAAACGGGTCGTGCTAGATTCTAAATATATATTTACGGGGAAAATTTCAAATGCGCAGAAACGGAAACGAGGTAAAATAAAGAGTAATGTATTTAAGGTATTCGTTAGGAGAGTTTTGAAAGGTGATGTGGATTTATTAAGTGAAATGTTATATTTCGAAACTAGAACATTGAATTCGTCGAATCGTGCGTACATATTTGCGGAGAGTAGGTCACAAAAGCAAAGCTGCGTCGGCGCAAGTCAAGGTTGGGCGGCGTTGTTGTTCAGTAAGGGAGAATTTTCTTCGCCCCTGAAACTTCTGGTGGATCCTATTCCATCAAACTTAGATATTGTCAGACGAGTGAAAGCAGTTATAAAAGGTAAGAGATAATATTTGAGTTAAATTCATATTGATATCCATAACTGTCCGCAAGGAGTTAAAAATACAAAATAACAAAACCTTCACTGCTTTTTTCTTGTACCAACGGTAAAAAATACAATACTTAGTAAACACGATACCATCTTAAAATATTCATGTAACGCATTATGCTAAGATTCATAAAAGAAAATACACACATTCAGAAAAAGTATAATACATAATGCAGTATGCTAAATATATTATTGTTGTATTTTTATGTAAACAACCAACGGTAAGTGCCTTCTATAGTTTCATATGCGTGTAGGTAGGCAGAGAAAAGCATGCGTGTGTTTGATGTGATCTCTGTGACGTACCGCCGGCATTTTATCTCAAAGATGATTATCGGGTGTGAATTGGTGGTTCCGAAGGTGGACTGCTGTAAAACCACGGAGTTATAATATTCAAACTCTCGGAGAAGGCACAGATTTTATTTAATTTTATTTTCTCGATCATTAAAACATTCTAATTTGTTGCTCGTAAAGTCATAAAATCGTTTATCACTAAATAACTTTGGCGCCATAATATAAATTCCGTTCTAATATAGCTAGTCCGATTCATTCTAGCGTTAATTTACTAATTTCGTTTAACAAATTTAAGTATGTTCTTCTTTTTTATTATTCTTAGAAGGAATAGATATAAATTATTATATTTATATATAATTATGGTTAAAACATTCTGCATATATAAATCATAACTTCTTCGGCGAGTCCAAATGCTAAGATCATTCGTTTTTTCACGTTCTAGCTAAATTATGAACATAAAGTTCCGCTCCTTGGTCAGAAATGTATTCGTAGAAGCAGGCCGTGGGCGGAGGCGTCTCGTACCGTGAGAAAACAGACCCCAAATTGTACGATTGTGCTTTTAAAAGGCGCTGGAAAACGAACATCGTATTATTCGATCAATCCACGAACATCCTTCGCTTTTGTTTTATGGTTTCACACTCCTTAAATCGTAATTGACGGACTGCCTGGCTGTCTTGTTTGACGCTTGAGGTGTTGAGAAATAAATTACCCGACTCTTTACAAATAAACATTAAATAAAAATGAATCGTTAGTCGGCCTTTAATGTTCCCTTAATGGTTTGATACGGTTTCCAAATAAAAGAATCATTTTGTTTACTCTATAAAAGCAAGCTAATGTCGAACACAATGATAGTCTCAATATCACCTCTGTAGTAGATAAAACATTGGTAGATAATTTATTATAATGAAGACAAAGTCGGCGGTGGTTGATAAAAACAAACATTCGTCCTCCGGAACAAGGGCCCGATCCTGCGGGATATGTCGCAGCGCCCCGGGCACGATCAAGTTTATCGGGACCACCGACGACGCCTAGGGCCGCTTCCCAGACCTCGACAAATTTATTGACACTCTTTCAATTAAATCTATTGTTGCGGTGAACGGACACAGCGGTCATAACAGAATAAAACACGATAACTCGCCGTGTGTATCCGTAATGTGTTCCCATATCGAGCGTGTACCGCTCCGGCCGCAGTAAAAGGAGATTTATTAAAACTATTTGGAAACTGATTCGATCGAAACCGAACGATTTGACATTTAGATAAAGAGTAAAATTTATTTTTCCCTCGGATACGCCGCTCCGACGGAGTGACAATGGAATAAAAGGTTATAAAATGCGGCGGTTGCGGCTCGCCCACGTCCCGCGGGTGTTGTCGTGTGTTCGTACACGGCGGTGCATATCGCGCTGCGGCGCGGATGAGCCGCTGCCACACTGGCAGATAAAATGCGACCACTGCGTTATTACTACTACTCGCAAGCACGTGTAAATTTCTATGTGAGAACAGGGCAGATAAGCTCGCGTGGGCGCAGTGAAATTCACGGCGCCAGACGGCAGGCAGTGTTGCGGCCCCATGCGTCGCCATGCCGTGTCCACCGCGCCGCGAACTTCACGCATTTTTGTGTAAATAACACGATCAACCGTTAGTCGCTCAACAATTAGCGTCAGAAATTGTAGCGTGTTTATTTTTCATCGCATAAATTACATTGAGTTTATAAATGGCTGATTAATTTTAAAAAAGATTTGAAGCTACAACATTATTAATAATGGCGAATTAATCATAGTATAATCAGCTATGAAACGAAGGATCACAAGTTCTTCGGTCGATGCTCGTATTCAGATATATTTTATTGTAAGAATTCAAATATTTCTTTTGGGGCTGGCTCTTTGGTAATAACCGCATTCTTGCACTTCCCGTTTTTTCACGATAAAGAAATATCCTAATATAAAAGTCGGCTGCGAGTGGCTATGAGGCATATAAATCCTTTAATATAAAATATTTATCGCGTCCAGGGGGTAAGAAGTAAGAACGGCATTTATGACAAGTCGCATGACGACTATCGACCATCGTAATTAGCGGGCTCACTTCACTCCGCCGCGCCGCGCCGCCTTGATTCGGCACTCCACGGTCATTACTTATGTGTGCATTGGAATTTGGACATCGGTGTTGTTTTGAAATCAAACTTTTTTGTTTCCACTGACAGTATAATTTCTTCACTGTAATATTAATTTATTTCTTTTAAGAATGTTACACTTCTCTTTTAAAATAAGATTGTAGGTATTGTCGTATAGTATTGCAAGTAAGCCAATGCATGATATTTTATAATTATCCTTTTTTGTTAAACATATACTTTTTTTATATAGAGGTTACAAAAAGAAGCCCATTTCCTAACATCGCCTACCATCCATGGTTTTGTTTTTTATTGTGTTGTAATACAAAAATATACTAGGATTTTTGATTAGTTCTTTTATTAATATTTTTTATAATATATAGTGATATGTTGCAATATATTCAAAGGGGTTTCTTTACATTATTACATGAAATGATTTATGAAGATTTTAAAATTTGGTAAGCTATTTGTGGTTCCCGTATGTTATAATAACAATGCAGTAGTGATAAAAATCTAGATTTTACAGATAAACAAAAGCTTCAGTATTGTTATGTTAATGTTTATCAGAAAATAATTATTTTTTTTTACTCGGTGTTTCATAACATTAATATTTTGTTGTGTTCGAAACCGTAAAAATAAATTGCTAGACCTTATACTTTTGACAGAAAGGCAGTTCTCAAAACTATTAATCTATGATAGGAAATAAACGTAGGCCAATATTAGTCGTAAACGCCTACGCTGTTTAAAACTCCGTTCTATTGTTATAAAGGGAAACTTCACATCAAAGAAAGAAATGATAATAAAATAATAAACACGTACGGTTAAAATAAATAACATTGAATGTTTAAAAGCCTTTTATTGTTTCGTATGCATTGGGGTAGATCAGTTAGGTCGAGATAATCTTCTTAGAGAACGTGACATGAGAATGGGTCATTTTTTGCTGACGCATTGTTTTGGGAGACGAAATAGCTACGTGACACTTGCTTGAGATTCTCTTGTTACCCACGACTTATGATATAGATTGGTCTTCGATAAAAGTGAATCTAACACACGAAATAATAAATATTGCGACATATTCGCTACAAAATATATTGTAATACGTTATTAACAACATCCTAATGCCTATTACGGAAAACCCATATGTGATTTCTATTGTCAATACCGACGTGATATATTGGAAATAAAAAAGCGTTTCGAAAGGTCAGAGACCATAACCATGCATAGTAAGCATCTGTTTGTATTTGTAACATAAAATATATCTGTATTGGATTACGTATACAAACGAGAGCCTTTTATTTCTCAAAACGGAGTTCAACAATGCTGTAAAATTTACATTACACACAGTACTCTTGGGGGATGCTATTTGCTTGCTTTTAGCTGAATAGAATATTATGAATGTAAACATCATGACATGAATTTCAACTTAACGATGGCCGGCGTTTCCCTACATCCTATACTTTAATAATAACTCAATAATATCAGCCCTGTATTATATACTTGCCCACTGCTGAGCACGGGTCTCCTCTACTACTGAGAGGGATTAGGCCTTAGTCCACCACGATGGTCTAGTGCGGATTGGTAGACTTCATACACCTTCGAAATTCCTATAGAGAACTTCTCAGATGTGCAGGTTTTCTCAGGATCTTTTTTTTTCACCGTTAAACTCCTATACTTTACTATGCTATAATTAAATGTTTAGTGTGAATAAAACCTAAGTTTTTCGGTCTGATATTAAACGGCAAATATAACAAACATCAAACTCGGTTCAGTATGTTAAGAGGTGCCTCGATTTACATATACCCATTGTATCCAGCCGAGTTACCATAAAATTTAACAACAGTTGACTTCACATGTCCTGTGAGCACCCAAGATGCTACTTTACGACGATCCACAAGACCAAGTAAAGGTTATAGCTATAATTCAGTTTTATGAAACCCCTTTCAGGTAACAAAGTGTATTCGGAAAGTTCTCACATAAGTTACATTAGGCAGGAATATTATCTTATAAATAACGTTATAACTATTATTGAAGGATCCGACACCTCTAAATTCAACGCTAAATGATTTTTTCCCGCCTCCATTTTAATTATTTGGCCTCTTCATGATTTTCAATGAGGCAATAATAAAAAATCATGATTATTGTGTACGTTATGAGGCATAAGTTGTTTAATTTGAACGACAAATATCTTGATTGGGTTTTATTTTTAAATGCGAGTTGGAAGTAATTAAGGACATCTTTATAAGCAGTCGGTAATCAAAACTGTCTGAGAATTGCACTTGTACTTAACGAAGGCTATAAAATTTAATTTCTCAATTCACAAGTAGGTTAAAATCATAAATAGTCCGAACGTCCTCGACCAGCGAGATTTTGGGTTGTATCAAAACAATTGTTGGGGAGTCGGCGATCCTGAGGTAACACCGCCTCCATTTAACTTGGACTAATATTTCGCTTTCAAAGTAGCTGCGGGTTTTATCTCTACAAATTTTATTTGTCTTCGTTAAGAGATGTTATAACGCAATGAGAAATTCTTAACAAAGGCTTTATGACTTCAATAACGAAATTTATGACATTGCGGTTGGTACGTGTTAAAAGTATATCAACCTGACAGCCTTAGGTAATAATAAAATTAAACCTTCTATAAATGGCGCTCAATACACTCACTCAACGTTTAAGCGCGGCGACTTAAGAGCTGTTTGACAGGTGTTATGAATATTTTTATATTCCTATACATTTCTGGACTTGTAGTTGTGATAGATAGCAATGGAATATCATTGTTTATTTTTTATTTGTTGTCGAATTATCATTCGTATGTTTTGTATATTTACTTCTTGACAGGATCAATATGAAGATATACTCTCTTTTTTATCGCGGTAGGGGTAGGTAGAGGCGTAATTTGTGCCAATTTACTCTTTGTGTATTCTGTCCCAAGTTGTGATACGGAGCGAGCCATATCGGGCACAAATTCATTAGAAAAGCTCAATGTTATTTTGCCCGACCTGAGATCGAACCTGAGACCACAAATAGAATAAGACAAACATCTGATAGAAAAATATTTTTGGTAGGATTTACTGCATATATTTCACTAGTTAAAGGATTCATTTGATAATTAAATTACAGTATATTAATGTGTATAATTCGGATATTTTTTCGTATATTATATTCAATAACTGTATAATTAATATACATTTACACTTTAATACTATGTAAAGAAAAAGAAACTAAGTGATTAATACAGCAAATTATCGACTTAATATATTTCAAATCATCCACTCAATGGTTTCGTGCCATACCTAAAAACCTTTCGTAGAATTATTACTCAGCTTATTTATTATACATACCGTGTTAAGTTTGACGCTTTAATAATGCCACTGGGATTATAAATAAATAAAATGGTATTTAATATAACATGCAGTAGAGTTTATATCGCATGAATGTGTAGTAATACCCGATATGCATAGCTTGAAATGAAGAATAGAAATGTGAATCATTTAAATTTCCTGCAGAATTAAAATAACGAACTACTTACCATAGTAACAATAAAATTACAGAAACTTACCAGTTTTAATAACTTAAATCGAGTGTTTAAAGTTAAGCAGGGAATTATATACCTTCCATGATGTAAGTGTTCTTTTAACCGTTTTACTTTCAAACAAGATGGCAGAGCGAAGGGGACGCGGTGGTCGTAAAGCGGCCTTACTGCACGGGGTGTTGCTGTCATAAAAGCGAACCGACTCCGCCGACGGCACTCGCTTAAAGAAAACTTCCATTTGAATTGAAACGCTTGTGTAACTACCCTACTATCTTCCTGCTTAACTGGATATTCTGATATTGGACAATGTTGATGAAATTGAACTAAGAATTTGATAATAAATTGTTGACCATCGATATATATATATGTACTACGTACTAGATTTGGCGTTCCGATCATTCACCGTGTTTAACTGAATTGACCTGCAATCCATTAAAACTGACTTTAGTATGGTCAATATTGACAGCTTGTGGTTATGTACGGAGTGGCGCTCATGACGTAAGAACTCGAGTCTAAGTCTAAAACTGGATTTGAATAAAAATATTAGTCAAATAAGTAAAATTATTTGTTGTTCAAGTGAATAAATAGGTTATAACGGTGACGTTTTGGTTGCCATTTTACTACAAATTTTGAGCAAATAGAATATATGGGCGTTCGTGTCTATAGAATATACGTCAATGTTGTTAACATTATATTTTCAAATTAAATATACAATGTTTCAAGAATGATTTATGAGACTACAATTAGTTTGAGTATGAAATATAAAATGACTTAATAAGCTCGTGGAGTTATCTTGTCGCCTTTGCGCTAGCTTGTTACTTGACATTGTGACATAAATGATCGATTACAAATGTTGTTTTAAATAATCTATTCTTTTTTGTAGACTAAGGTCGGTAAATGAGTGAGTGAGTCACCTGATGGTATAATCCGCTAGTTATGCAAACACTGTCGTGTTCTGTTTGAAGGATGTTGTAGCTAATATCATCGATGTGTATTATATGATTAATATTCAATATCTCAGGGTGACATTGCTTCTTAATTCAAAGTTCGGATGGTTTTATTGTTCCCCCTTTTCGTGTCCTGGTCCTGTCGCTTACCATCGGTTCGATTGTCTCGTCATTTCGTCATACAAAATTGCTAAGAAATACCTAAATACCTGAGGAATCTTGGCTGCATTATCAATATAGACTTGAGTAGTCTTTTTAAATGACGTCTATGTACTATCTACAACGTTCCATACCAGGAACCAAAACATATTTATGTTAATATGTTTAAAAACAAATAATGTTGACTTCTGTTTACTTCAAGCAATGCTGAGGTCATATCATTTCAATATTGATACGACGTTACCAACGACTAAGATAGTTTACTTTATGGAAATAGTAATGTGAGCACTCACTTTCCTTTAGATCCTTTTAACGTATTCTATTTGTATAAAAATACACCATAAGTTTGTCTGTTGTATATGTTTTCGGTTTTCTAAAACAAATGATAGTTATAATGTCGATAATATGTAAAAAAATGAAATACTCTAATATTAGTTCTTTCAAATAAAATTATGGTCATCTTAAAGAGTTAATTAACTTGCAAAAATAAAAAGATAAATTTATAATACGATTCCAATTTGTTTAAATATTTCTGTTTATTTTTTAATAGTGACTACCACTGCCGTGTCATTTTATTTTAAATCTGTCATTGCCGTTTATCCCTTCATTGTATAAGTGGCAAGCCAGGGCCCGCAGCGAAGGGGCACATTGATATGGAATGCCCTAACTTATGTCACTTATTTTAAGACTTATAATTTAAAAAAATATTTCTTATGTTCACGCGAATGTTAGACATTGAATTTTTTTTTTTTTTGATTTATCGCGGTATTTATATTATTATTTTCCCCCGACGTTTCGAAGACTTTGCAGCCTTCCTGGTCACGGGGCAGTCTCATACGAATGTTTTATTTCAACTTATAATTTAGATAAGCGATTACAAAACTGAAGCTGTATTCGAAATATATAGTAGCGTATATGAACAACTTGACTCAAGGTGATGAGCGTAGTGAAATGGTACTCCACGCTTGGTAACTCGCACAATTGCTCTTGCCACTGTCTATGGAAAAGGCAAGCGATTTGCTCGTCTCTTTATTTTATTTTATTAAAAACAAATACTAAAAATACGAATTATATTTACATATTATGTCATCGAATTGTATTCCAGTTGCGGCATTTTGCTTGGTACAAGCCCGCTTCGACTCGTGTAAATTCCTCTCAAGGACATGTCTTTGCTCGAGGTAGGGCACTTGTCTTGTACCTGGATGATCACTATACACATGATGAAAACTGGTTATACTTTCATTTACGAGTAGTACGATGAGTTTAAGTCTTTTATTGTAAACCAATGTATATTGAGTATGTGTTTAAATACTATCAAACCTCTACTATTTTCTTAATTTGTTTTTAGTTCATTATCAAATGACTTGTTAGTTATAATATTAATATAGTATTAATAACAAAATAATCGATTATTTTGTTGAAGTAAGAGGTGAAAAAATAGAAGTTACGTAAAATTATTATGATTTATTAAAAATAATTTCTTGACCCTTTCCATTCAATAAACACGATATAGCAAGAATAATCGGTATTGCTGTACCTATTCGTTGATGGACTGTTCAATATTTACACGCGATAAAAGTACCAAGATATTTTTGTCTTCAGATGGGATCCCAAATTGTTTACTAACGACATCTTTTTATTTTGTTTCTTCACCGCATAAATCTTCCAGCATTATTTCGTGTTCACTTATTTATACAGGGGGTACGCGATTCTGAATCATATTCTGTAGCACATAAAGTTCGTAGGTTGTTATTAAAGTTATAAAGATTCGTGCGCAGGTAGGATTCGACCGACATTCCAAACCTTTGTTAGAGATGACTGTCTCATGCCCACACATTTCCGGATACAGTACAAATAAATAGTAACTGTTTCGTCAATTACATTAATGTTATTGTGCTTCTAAGTAGATTGAACGATATTTTGGTCTAATACGAATATTTGGGCTTGTGATTAGCTAAATTAATATAACAGAATGTTCAAGGATATCGGATATAAAATATGATATAAGAATACTGTAGTTGTGTGGCTTCTATTGATTCCGTTGAATGGGTTTCCTCTTTGTACTATATTGGAAGTCAGCCTGCCCGCTGTGGACTTATCGTAAGTCGCAACCCCAAAAATCTCTTCAGCCGTGCGGTTATCTCTTTCATAAGAATGTGTGCCAGTAACTGAATATTTTTCTAATATTTAGGAAATGGCATTTTTATATATTTTATGGTTTTACTCGTTCAGTTGATTAAAGTTCTTGTATTGTATATTGTTCTGAAGTAATGGTTAAATTATTAAATAATTACCTGTATTTTGCTTATAATTACTATACCTTCGTTGGTAGTTTGTTATAAGGTAAAGGAAGTCTTGACGGCTGATCCAATTTTTACATCTTCATAAAATCATTTCATGAAAACATATAAAGAAAATCTTTGCATGTTGTCATACTTAACATGTTAAGAAATTTGAGAATAAAATAAATAATAAAAAATTTGATGTTTGTTGCGTTACAACATAAAAAAACAGGAATGGCGGGCCTTGTTAGAAACTGGGATTTTTTCGGTCACACTACCTTATATGTTTTTATTGGTTTTAAAGATTTATTTATTTTTTTATGGTTATAAATTATGATTGTAATTACTGTAAAATGTTATGCATGCGAAAGTCACACAGATTAGAGGATAATACTTCTTTATCTGTTTTTGTTGTCACGCAGATTTGTTGGAGTTCTGTCACGCAATTATAGTCTGTAAGACATTGCAATTTGCAGTCAATGCTGTTTATCATAACATTTAACGCCTGTCTCAGGGTAACAATGCAGGGTAACAGTGCAGTGCTTCATAATTCCAAATTCCCGTAGATACTTTTATAAATATTTTTCGGATTTTATTGCGGTATTTTATATTATTCCCGATGTTTAATAAGTCCCCCTTCCCCCCGACGATCATGAAAATAATAATATAAAAAACCGTGATAAAACTAAAAAACGTTTTATTCGATCACTAACATCCGCGTAAACATAAGCAATCACTATTCATAGCCAACAATGTTACTTATCAACAATTGATTTCCGCTTCTTGTATGGACATAAATAAGTATTATAATCGTGGTATATATCACCGAAAGTATTTAAAACTACAATGAATGGTTATCGATTAATCAGTTTTCGTCTAATGGCCGTTTAAAAGTTAACCACCGCTGTATCCGTAGGTGGGTAATTAATGTTTTTAACTGTCAACACGAGACAACTGTAATGACGTTAATCATTAATCAAAAATGATTTGTATTGTCTTTACTTGTTCGGTAAAAAAGGGGTAAGATGAATCACTGAGAGCTACCGGAACAATTTTTTGTTTATAAGAATGGTTCAGTATATTATAGCTATTTTGAATATTATAGTTAAAATCTAAGATGTTTTTATTACATTGATACGTTGTCCGAGCTCAATACAGGCAAGACGAAAGCAAGGTAATAGGGGACCGTCCTGTGTTTGAATTTGTACATTGTAGTATATGTAACGGTTATTAATACGAAAAAGAAACCCTCCTGCGAAAACTGCATTAAAATTGGTTAAAAAATGAGCCAGTAATCTATATTTCACATATTACTATGTGCCGAAGTGGGCGGGAAGTGGGGATATCGCTTCATCCCTTTCTTTCGCACGTGTCGTAATGCCCGATGACGTCACACGTGGATATTGCGCCCCTTTTCTGTTTCTTGTTACTTACCCCTTCTACCGAAATTGAAAGACTTATAACTTGTAGATTTTTTACCGGATTTAAATAATTCTTTCTGTGTTATAATTTATATAACGTAAATATTTAATAGTAATAAAGAACAAAAATGAGTCCGGTCCCCTATTGCCCGACATTCACTTAGTCAACCTCCAACCTCTGTTGCGGCTAGTCGGCGTACTAACTAAGTGTATTTTAATAAATAAAATACCTTCCTGTGTTTCTAGATGATGTACAAATAATAATCCAACTTTGAACGAAAAAAAAGTTTCATTTCATACGTTAGTAATAAGTATACACTATTTAACTTATTTTTTAACTAATAAATACATTTTATTCGACTGTCATGGCGACGGGGTGGTCAACGCTCGGGCCCATTCGGGCACACGCGGGCCCACTCGGGCCGTATTAATGCGAGCCGCTAGGGCTGTAACTATAAGTAAATACTGCGCTGTTTTTATGTGCAATTTTGTTAGTGTATGACGCCTCTATTTGTAAAACGTCATTGGTTAAAATGTTTTAAATGATGTTTATCTCGATAGTATGTAATGTATGTACAGTCAGCAACAGAAGTCGTTGAACATAATTTGTTTCCAATATTTCCTAATCATTATCATTTACCATAAGTTACTGATTACATTAAATTCAAAATAACTTGTCATAATTTATTTTTGTGCTGACTTAAGAATGTAATTTTATTAATTTAAGAATATTTGGTATTTTGTGATAACAACCTATAGCCATTCCAGGAAATCGGACGATAAATTAATAATATTTTGCTGAAAGTAAAAAAAAATGGTAGTAGGCGCACTTGCCTACGGAAATGGGGTAAGTGCGCCTGTGTCAAAAAACCGCCAATATGAAACATTATAAAGAAAACACTCATTTTAGTCCATAGAGAAATAAGTTTTACTCGCATTGCTCTTGGATAATTTTTAATCACTCAATATTATAACAAACTATGGCTGTCAAATTAAATTCGGGGTAAGTGCGCCATATATATGTAAGTCAGGGCTTCAAACATTTTAGATTTTTTTTTGCTATATAAGATTTTTGCTATATTAGAGTTTTATGTGCGGATATGTTGGAATAAAAAAATGGTAGCCCTAATATTAAATCCATTTTATTTCTAAAAACTAAAAAAAACTTACAAAAATGTAGGAATTAACAATTTTGAATGCGTTAAAACACAATTACTTAGAATTTGGCCTTATGACATTTGATATGTTTTAGCTGCATTATAGCCAGATAACGTGCCTGATCGAACACTTGCAACCTATTCACGTAAAGTTGCTCTAGACCAAGGTATTTCATTTTTTCTTTTGTAAAAACGAATTAACTAATACGCCCTTTTATTTAAGTCGGATCAAAACAAAATACCTTGTGTACAAAAAATTCTGATGTTAAGTATAACATTTTAATAATAATAATTCATATTAGTAAAACTTATTCTCAAAAAAGGTTGGTTATATATGCATCAGGGGCAAGTGCGCCATACGACTATTAACGGTGGCACACTTGCCCTACTCGACAATTTTTAGGTAAATTTTTTCGGATTGCTAAAAAATCCTTTATTTTAGTATATATAAATAAAATACAGGCAGGAAGTTAAAATAAAAGGTTTAAACTATGTATTCACCTTACTGGTTTACATAAATATGTTAAATATCTTGAAATATTTGATGTTATCTTTCACGGGGTCATATCTGTTTACAGGTCTAAATGACACTTAAAATAAAATGGCAAATAAATCGTATTAAAATGAACATAGCCATTTATGTTTTTTAGTGGAACTGTATTTCAGTTAGTAGCATAGATATAAGATTGCGGTAATTGTATAACATCAATAGTTTTAGATTTTTTTAGGGCAGATGCACTTACCCCGTCGGCGCACTTGCCCCACCTGATCTAAGCTTTTTTCCTATTCATTAAATTGAACCCATCAAGCTTCAATACACCCATCTCGCGAAACGCAGCGCACCGCGTTTTTTACTATCAAAACATTGCCGAATTAATACAACAGTTCAGAATATCAATTAAATTGTTATTTTATAACATATTAGCTTTGGCTCGCTGCTCCGCCCGCGTGAAAAAGTTTTTCAAGGTCAAAAGTCATGCTATATATTTACCCGGGATAGAAAGTAGCCTATAGCACTCAGGAGTAATGTAGCTTTCTATTAGTGAAATATTTTCAAAATAAGTTAAGTAGTTCCTGAGTTTAGCGCATTCAAACAAACAAATTCTTCAGGTTAATATAATAGTACATATTGAAGTTAATAACCAGAATTATATATTTTTTAAGTATGGGCAAAACATCATAATATATTAGAAAGTAATATTATAACATTAATAGGAATAGGTTAGTTACATTGTAAACATCCTATTTTATAGAGCACTGGCCGGTTTAAGAAACAAATGTGTAAATTCAAAATTATTCTGGCAGGAGATTCTCTTCGAAGGATTCAACGTAAACGTCAGTTTCTTTTTCATGTTTTTTTCAGCCAATCCTTTACTTTGGTGTCCATATTGAAATGATAACCTTAATCTGTACTCTTCTTTGGTAAGTCATTTATGGTCCGTTTCAGTGTTCAGGTGTTTTGTAAATTAGTATCTGTTCATCGACTTTTGTTGCTGATCGTACCATTTAAAATATTTTGTAAATATCGAGCGTGGCGTAAATCTGACAAGGTGTCTTTAGATAAGCGATAAGTAGATATACCCTACAAATCAATTTCTTAAACGTTTTTAGAAAATCTCATTTTGAAATTAACTCATAATATGGCTATTATTATTTATTATTATTATTATTATTTATTTTAACTATTTATTGTACACCAAATCATATAGAAAAGTAAATATACAAGAGATAATGAATAAACAGAAAGATAAGTTATAGGTATATTGAGCCACAGCCAGTTTTTACATAACTCAGTTAGTCATTATTGGCGTAAATTAAATATTATAATTTATATACCATAAATTAAAAACGATATGCTTTAAACCTATTTTATGAATAAGTACAAATCTCGATATATATCTTCCTACCGTGTTATGTGATGCCCTCTTTTATCTATGTCCTTCGAAAATTTGACATAAGATATTATTAATGAAATGGGTTTTAACGGTTGGCTGTCGAGATAATTTTACTAATGTACCAAGATAAGGTTTAGAAAGCTTAATATTTTATGTTCCGTTATAGGTACCTAGTAATAAGGTAGCCAAGTAAGCACGATATTTTGATATTTTATGAATATGTAGATGTAATTTGTAGTATATATCAGAATATTACATTTTATTGCCAGAGAGCGAACATAGATGATGTAATAATATTATGTTTGTTTTAATTAATACCTATTTGTTAACTACGAATTGATTTGTAAAATAATTGTAATTTTTTCATATTTTAGGCATCATTTAAAATATTGGCGAATAATTCATCGAATATCTTGACGAATAAATATTATTATGAATAACGAAAACTCCCGAATACGCTGTTTACACACTCACATAACTATTCGTCTGTATTCGACGAGTATCTAAATAAGAGACCAGAAAACACAAGCTCATTACCATAAATGGCTATAAATAAAACGTATTTTTTTTTAAATCTAAGAGCGTACATTCTGAATACTATAAATTTGTAAATAAATAGAAGACGCAATACTGACTTGCGACAACGTTCGTGATCGCAATCCGTTGAAGACGGCTCGCCCGACACGCCACGAGTAACACCCACTATGATTTATTTGTAACAATGCTGCGGGGGCACTGATGTATTGTTACGCGGCCGTGATGTAACAAAGCTTTACTAATTGTTTTTTCCTCTATTGTTGCAGGTACGTTAATGTCTCCAAGGGCAGGTAATAATAAAAAAAACATGTCTGAATTATCTGCTTTACTTATGGCAATTAGTATATTATGCTAACCGTTAAAATAAAGTTATATAAACATGTTTGTGCAGCAAACTGAATCTACCCATTCCAACTAGTTGTTTAGTCTAGAGTCTTCACTTAGTAAATAATATACAAGTTGAAAGCAACCTGGGTTGGCTTTCGCCAAGTTCTGTTTACGCACGTCGACTTGTTGACAGTGGCGCCTGCACCGCGGGCCTACCGGAGTGCGTGACGTTTGCGCAAATATGACAGGTTTTAGAGAAATCAAAATTTGAAGAGAAACCTCGTTGGCCCGTATTGCTTTGCATATTTAATCTGTGGCTCGAATTTTGTAAAGTTGTGTTCCGTTTGCTTTACTATCGTACGGTTGTTTCGAAAACTTAAATCATGTTGTCATTAGACGCTTTTGTAAAAATATGTTTAAATAATCAAAATTTGATGAAATATATTTTAAAAGCCAATGTTTTTTTAAATGATTTTGATGTAGGTAGTTACATGATTTCTATATATCTATATTCTATATATCTATATGTGTTGTAGAAATCAACATCTGAAGTAATATTTAAATTCAGCTGGGCCGATGTAGTTACTGTATCTAAATATACTTTATATTACATTACTAGAATCAATATGAGACTATTAAAATCGTATTTGCCAGAAGGCATCTATAGTGTAAACGTTTACACCTACAATGTAATAACACTAAATACATTTTCCGCCTTATTGGATAACACACTTGACTGCTTTAATCTGTGTTAACCTTATAAGAAGTACTGTTACGTAAATATATACATTTGTTAAATAAATTGGTGTACGTAGGCTCTAAGTAAAGCTCGTATACTGATTGGAGATTGACTTTGTTCAATTATGTATGGAAAATAGTTGACATTTCTACTTAGGAGCGGCAATAGATTTATGTACTGGCTATCTAACGTCAATAAATATTTCAATTAGCGAAGCATTTCTGCAGCCAATTAGTTCTACGACTTAACATTCTTCTGCAATCACGGTAACGTTCTCGAATGAATCTGTCACTTATTTAAATACGATTTAAATTAGTAATAATTCTTAATTAAAATTCAAAGGAACATAGAATTTGCGTACACTATTGTACTATTTGCTGGAACATGCTTCGAAGATAATTAGCTCTCCAGAGAGTTGAGGAACGAGAGCAAATAAAAACTTCACTATGGAATTATTATTTATTTACGTAGATTCTCTTTTATTATGCTGAATAGTTATTTAATTTTTAATTTTAATATATATTTTTTCTAAACGCGGGCATTAATTATATTTTATTAATTAATCAACAAGTACAAAGAGCGTACTTATTATAATGATAAATGATTGATAATTGATAGACGCCGTTTAAAAGGCCGAAATTAGTTCTAGCATATCAAAATCCCAGAGAGCCGTATTAATTCCAGCCAGCGGAATATCGCTTAATGCCCGCTCTGTTCTCATTGCATTTTAGTTAAGCCCATTAAAGTATAATAAGAAGAGACTCGAACAAAAACTATTATCAAATACTCGTATAGCTGTTCCAAGTTGTCAAGTCTCTTTCGGAACAGTAAGTTTGTAATGCACTGAAACGTGCGCATGTTGGCTCTACAGTCGAAACCCAACTATGCTTAATATGTAAGCAATGCCCTACAATTGAGTACATTTGGTATATTTAACGCTTGTCGAATTAGAGTCCGTCAATAATATTTTCTATTATTTACATGGGTTATTAGTTTTACCTATGCTAAACAACGTTAATATAATAATCTATATTTGATATAACCTTATATTAGGTAATAAAACAACCCTGCAAAATATTTACTGCCCGAACGCTTTATAGGATTACAATCAGCATACAGTATTTATAATACTATGAAAACGTAGGGCAGGCAGAAGTGCAACGAGTTCACCCACATTTTGCCAACGGTGTATCCATCCCACGATGCGATAGGGTACCAACTTATCGCCATAACGGGCATTAGCCCTATCTAAGAATATATTTAGTACGAAGCATACAGAAAATATTAGTGTACCGAGACTTGATTGAGTTGAAGACTTTTTTATGGCACAATCCTCAATAGATAGACATCTACGACTCTAAATGCATTATAAACATGCTGTAATCCTTAGAGGAAGAAAATAGAGATTAGAGAAGCGGTATTTGGCCTTCCGATTTTTTTTATTCGGCCACAGAAAGTGATACCACTGCATTTAATGGCGAGTGAATTAGGGTCTAGATAGTGTCTACTGACGACAGATCTTCACCCCTCACTAGTCGATACAATTATGGCGACCTATTTGAACATCATACGTACACTTCTACCTAACCAATAGTCGTAAATGGGGATTGTAAGGAAGTCAATAAAAAAAGTCATGATCATGAAACCCTAAGTTAAACTGATCATTTGGATGCATTCGGCGTAAAGTAATACAAATCATTGCCATCGCGAATTCCGGGCTTTACACTGCCTATATTCCAATATCGATTTGTTAAATGACATCAATAAAATTTTATAAGTATCTGAAGAGAACATTGGAAGTAATTTTGGGTTATGAGGATATATCTATACTAAAAAGCTATGGAGAAACCGTTTTGTTATTTTTTTAAGCGCTTATCTCCGACAATGGTCTGATTTGTTAATTATATTAGTAGCTTTAAATTAGTTCTTCGATTTGACAGAGTTTACGTCGCACAGTTTTATGAATATTTATTTTAAATCACTTTTAAAACGCGGTTATGGTAACTTTTTTGGCTTTAGTTACATTATGTACTTTAAACAATTCACCTACTTGCTAGGTATTAAGTAATTATAATTTATACAAATAATGTTTATCACGGACCGGGAAAGAGTTTACTGAAGTGATCAATTGCGCTTATAATACGAACATGACCTTTTCGCAAATTGTGTCAATGTCGGCAACGCGGAAATCGCGACATTTACGAAAATACATAATTGGAGGACCGGACCGGCTACGGTAGGGACTTGCTGTTTTTTTATCCTGTTACTACCCTCATTACGGTGGATTACATTATAAGTACCTAGTATAGTTGAGATATAATGCCGATTTATGAGATGTCGCGTAGTCAAAGATGTTGACGAAAAGTTTGTGCAGTGAATTAGCAACCACGTGGATGAATAAATAGCGAATAATTTACTAATAGAGGCGTAAAAACGTATTTTTTTTTTTTTTTAATATTATCTTATAATTCATGTAAATATCGCGAGCCACTTTAATTATGGACATCTTCAACCATTTACCTCATAGAGAGAACAAGGCTCACATATTCCTAATTTTATTTATAGCTACACTAATATTCATAGTAATAACTCCGCACCGTTCTCTTTCAAACGCAAACCCATCCATGAAAGTAATGGAGTTATAAATGACACGGCAATGTTCCTGCGTAGAATGTTTTGCACAAAAGCGTAATTAAGCTAAATGTGTATTTGTAATTTCTCACGTCGTGAAATTAGTTAAGCTAGTTTATTGGCTTTAGAGCTATTAAGTTAAGCGGTAGGCGCCAGATGAGTAATTTAACGTGGAATTGAAAGTACCCGGGGGAGAGCAAAAATATTATTTTAATTTCGTTTAAACTGGTTTCGGTTTTACATATACGAACAATAACATGTTAAATATTACAAAATGAACATCATTATATAGAATTATGTTAATATATCATTCCATACAAGGATTAATGTCTGCGGAATTATGAACCTTAATTTATTGCTTAAGGGACCGCGTCCGGTAATGACAGGCCATGCTTCTTTCTTGACTTTGCTGTCAATTGTATTAAAATTTTATAGCGTATTGCATTAATAATTATAAGTTTTTAGTTTTAAGGCTTCGTGTGCAATGCACAGTTAATCACCGGCTATTCGGGTTCGCAGCTCGCCACGGGTTCGCCCACGCGGCTAGCGCGCCGGCGCCAATGCCAGACAATCGCGGCTGGTGCTCTCCACTTCGGACTTCAGATTAAATACGGATTATTTTTTTAATTAAATGGTATTAATCATTGTTAATTGTAGTGAAATAGTTCATTACCATTAGAATACTTTTTTTGTATGGAATCTAAACGTTGTACTTTTATATTGTAGTAGGTTTCATCACGCGTTTTATTTTCGTCGATTTATATAATTCTGTTCTACATACTTCTGATCATTATAAAGTACGCGAGTAAGATAGCCTTACCTACTTGTAGGCGGATTACAAGAAGGGTATGGTCACCCCTTTATGTTTATAAATAGAATATTTCTTATTTATTTATTCTATTATTAGCAAGTTTATTTTTAACATAATAGAAAATCGTTTTGTATGTCTGTCGGATGGGCTACTGATTTGTGTATTCTTATCATGTAGCAGCAGTTCGGAAGTATAGCTACGGTCGGGTTTAGAGAACATAATAGCCAGTAGGTATAATAAAATCTTGAGGTGAGAAGCGTATTCAATGCCAATACTTTGTAATACAAAGTTCTGGGTGGCTGCTGTCTGCGTGAGACACTTACAGCCTGGAGAGCGACCTGCACGTCCCGTCATTCATTTGTATAATAAATTATCGTTTTAAATGTTTGAACGGTTGAACTATAACAACTAAAAGTAATTGTTATGAGATTACATCAGATATCAGTATATCATGAAGGAAATACAATAGTAGACCATTTAGAAGATGCGGATTGGTGTAGCTTCACTTACAAATTTATCGTTTTCCGAAGCCGTTTGTTTGTCTGTGAGACAATGGGTGATGGATGATATCATATTAAAAAATATATGTCCTGTCCTAAGACTGACAATCATAAAATAATTTTACCTACTAGATGTAAATACTCTTACTCTTTTTATCTCCAAAAGAATAAGCGGAGGTACATGTGTCCTAATTATTGCAATGATTTTTATTTATGTATTCCCATGATATGTATGATAGGGGTAAGTCTGTCGCCATATTGCCCTAAACAAGTCTGGATTACTAAAACTAACTTTAATTACATAATATTTAAGATGAATATACCTTACTATATTCCGTTGCTTAAATTTTACATAAAATACGTCTTAATAGGTTTCTGTTAGAGGAAGTTGCTTTAGTCCCTAAACGGAAGTTTCCGAACCCACAAAAGGAATTTATTATATAGCTTCGCGAATATTGCGTTTTGGTAAAGGCGACAGTAAACGTTCTAAATTACGTGTTCCGTAGTTTTGTCGAAATATAATGCTTAGCGACACTAATATAATGGAATTATTATAATATCGTAACTATTTATATTTGTAAAAGTATTGTGTAAGGGAAATCAATTTCACGGGGCATATAAAACTAGCAAATTATCTGGTTGATTTTGTAAGTAAAATCGGACAAGTGCCCGTTGGACTCGCGTCAAAAGGTTTAGTATACTTACCCACTCTTATTGGTAAGGTATTAGAACTTATATTATGTAAGTTCACACTTGACGAACAAAATTTTGCCTTTCGATCTTAAGACACGATTATTGCACCAACCGTACATTATTACTAAACTACCTTTCTATTGTTAAAAAAATGTATAAGGTTGATTTTTTAGAGTTAAAAGGAACCTAAGTCCCGTATCTGATATAAATTTCAACTCGATAGCTCTACGGCCTACGCGTATCTAAGAAGAAAGGTTTTCACAGACAGACAAACGTTCAAAAAGCAATTCCATACTATTCCTTTTGACGTACGGAATCCAATAAAATTACATAACGTTTACACAAATTCCCTTAAATAAAAGTCAGTATAAAAAACTTTCAGACGCATTAGAATAAGTGGAACGTATCAAATTATAAAACGTATAAAAATAATTCTATTTGAATTTTTACAATCGCCCCTCGGCATTATATACATATACTTCCTTATAACCTATTCTACATGTAAAATAGCAATAAATGAATCGTATCCGCCTAGACTTTAAAGGTGCAAGTCGAATGGAGGTAAAATAAACGGATCCTCATGAAGGTGAGTTACTCTAGTAAAGTCTCGCTATGGCACATTTTGTAACAATACAAATGGATTGGCTCGAGGGTTGCGCCATTTTCAAACTGAAGTGACTACTTTTGTTGTTTTTGATATTGTTAGTGAGATGCCGCAGTCCCAAATATAATTTTCTTATACATAACATACGACTTCTCTATAATTTCATATGGTAATGAACGGTAGTATTCATTACCATCAATTGTGATTGACGTTCTTATTCTACAAAAAATAATATTTATTAGGCTTACATGAGTTTTTGTATGTCATATTTTTCTTCTCCATTAATGTGATAAAATGAAAAATACCTTACAGGAATTATTTACTGGGAAGTATTTACAAATAATCTTCAAAGTGAGTTTTGTACGAATTTGTCACGTTTATGGACAACATTGTATGACAAAATAAATTACAAATATGTTTAGAAACTCTTTATTAGGTTATCCAGAGCGCGTTTTAGTTCAAGACATTACATTACATACAAGAATTTATCTTTTTTTATCAAGTACGACATTAAAATACTTATTCATTTATTTAAATTAATTAAGTTACATAATTAAACACAATGATCCTACTAGTAATATTATAAATGCGAAAGTTTGTGTGGATGGATGTATGAATGTTTGTTCCTCTTTCACGAAAAAACTACTGAACGGATTTGGATGAAACTTTACAGTAACTTTGGTTATACATCAAAATAATCCATAAGCTACAATTTATAATGATTTTGTGTAATTTGGTCATAATATCAAATAAGTCGAAAAAAAATATTCCGGAAAACCCCTTCACGCGGGTGAAGCCGCGAGCAAAAGCTAGTAATTAATAAATACAATTTGAAAACTGAATTCCCATGCTAATCATAGAGAATTAAAGGTACGCACACAAACTGTCCATAGACAATCGTCTCAATCGTGAACACAAAGCTACACCACACAAAGGTCATACCTACCGACTGTTTGTATTCATGCAATCTGGATGAGAGCCGTTATAAATTGCAAAAAGGCGAACCCCGCTTTTGAGAAAGCGATTTCTCAAAATGCTATACAATACAATACATTTCCAGGGCATTGTGTTGAGATCTGGGCGTTTCCGCGCAGTCTTTAAGGATTTCATGTCTTTTTAGACATCGAATATATTAATATCTTTATTATTTAAATGTATTACTAGGGTGTCGCGATAAAAAAATAACGTTGTTCGGTGAGCGTCTTTAGAATACCTTCAAAATACAATTATACATTTACGTTAAGGGAAAATACTTCGATTTTATTTTTGTATAAAATAGTACCTATATTTATCATAATGTTATTTACAGTTTTTTCATTCGTCGATAAACACAAGGAAAAATCTTTACTAAATGATTAAAATTTTAGTATGGAACACAATAATCGAGTTCGAACCTTAGCAATTTTAGTTAATTCAAAATATACTCATTTTTATATTATTATTATGTTGTTTTGTATAGTAAATAGGAGTCAGTACTGCTTAATTTTAATACGCAAAGATTTTGTATTTTAATAATTTATATTTTAACGACTTGCGAACAAAATACATCGCATAATCTGTCATTATCTCGAACGAACTCGCCTGGGCCCTTATTCTGTATGATAGTGTAAACGCGTAACGCGGCCGTGTCAAGTTATCTTCGAGAAATGTGCGTGGAATGGTATTCTGTAAACCAAATTTCTATAGTCCTAAATATGACGCGTTGTGTTGCGTGCTTGTTACACACTGTCAAAATAACGTGCGGGATAGAGAATAAGGCCCCTGATTGCAATAGGAAAGTAATGACTTAATACGATGTTTTCACAGTAATTGTACACCATTATTGTACTACATGTCCAAGCCGGTCATTAAACCATCATTGGCTTAACACACGACTTTACGTAGTTCTTGACATACTCGAGAGTTGTTAAAATTGCAAATGAATTTTATATCATTTTGATGTTTTATAAAATGAAAATGTTGAAAATTAGGTTCTGATTATTTAAAATTATGTTAGATGAATTATTAGTTGTAAATGTTTTGATTTCAAAAATACATTAACCAATAATATTAGTTTAAATGGCTAATAAAACAAATTAATACGTTTTGTATAGTAAAAGTTAATTTCACATATAATGTAGTTGCATTCAAACAGCCACATAATTCTAAATACGGCATCAAACTAAGAGAGAACTAACAAAATAAATAATTCTAGCCCTATCCCCGTCACTCGTCGGTACGTAGGCCGTCAAAGAGCCCTGAAGTGTACGGACTTCGGGTTTTGCCAAGGATTAGCTGCCGTTAAGTAATTAGAGTTATCAAAGTTACATCTAATGTACATAAATCTGAGATATAGTTGAGCATCTCTTACTTAATTAAGACAGTCAGTTTACCTTATCCTAGTATTGCAGCGTCAAAATGTTCGAAGTTCGAGGAGTTATCTGTAAAGTTCCGCAATCTGAGGTAGGTCGGACTGGCTTCTGCAAATAGCTGTCTAAGTAGCCCAAAACGGTGGCGCGTGCTTCTTGATACCTTTGTATAGATTTAAAAGCAAGATGGAGATCAATAGGCAAACTAAAGCTGTTTGCAGACGACTGTTTTCTTTATTGATTGTTGTTCGGCAAGGCTTTGGCCGGTTGATATTTTCAGTCGTTTTTTTTGTCTAGCAAGAATGTTGTCATTTGTGCCAAAACATTATTATTATGATTTCTCATTTTAAAATATTTATTTTATTTCTTAATTATGTGCCACTTATAATATTTAATTTAAGGAAGGTAAGTCTGGCAAACCGATGATGTTTTTGTCTAAGCTAAAAGCATCATATATATGTTACATAATATTATGTGTATTTCCTATATCATCCAACTTTATAGAAACGTTTGTTTACGGCCGTCTGCGTTCGACGTTAATAGCTCAGTTTTACCAGTACACTTGACCGGTTCATTCACGTAGCTGCAGCTGACACCAAAATAATTTTGTTTTATAGGATACTGCAGAATTTCATTTCAATACTGAAACAGCGGAGGCGGTCGAAATGAAACATTACAAACAAATGTTGCGCAAACAGAATTTTTAAAATGCAATCTTTGCGGAAGTACAAGATTAATGGCATAAACGTTTAAACGCGCGCACAATGACACTGCCAAAAATCCTCTCCACTCGCGCCGTGTGTTAGTTGTAACAAAAACCTCCCTGTGGAAAATCCCCTTCATTAACGTTGTGGAAATTAGTGAGCGTTAGTTCGGGGCGCACTCGCAAGAGAGTGGCCACATGCAAGTCATTATGCGGACGATCATTGAATTAATTAGGCGGACGTTCGGGAGCGGAAGCGGCCTCAGCCGGCGCGTGCCCGCCGCCGCCACGCCGCGCCGCGCCGCGCTGTCGCCACGCTCGCCGCGACTCGACGTCCTAGCGCCCGCGCTTCTTTCCTTACAATGGACGTGCCCCGTCACTGATGAATGAACTTTTTCAGATTTGTTGAAATATATTTTCCCTATTCACGGACGTTTTAACTTATTCATGTGAAAACTATGTAAATCTGAAATCTATTTAAATGCCACGATAAAATTTCATTCTTTTCTACGCTAGCCTTCGTCCGAGATTTCTTTTGGTTTTAAATGTCGGTAGCTTTTCAAAATATCTAGGGACACCTACTATTTCAAGTTGACTTATTGGAGTATTATGTGTATTACGAAATGGTAACAATGTATGATTTTAATTAAACATTAAGCAATATTTATACAATATTATTAATGATGATGAAGTCGGTAGTATTTTTTTGGGTTTCCTATATAGGTAATAAATGACTATAAGAGTGTTTGTGTAGACTAATCAAATTTTATGATGATTATTTTAAAACAATATTTTTAAATTCTCATTTTTCCATTCTAACGCAAATTATTGAAAACCAATACGCAAACTTGTTTATAATTGATGCATAACATTTCAGTGAATCCAATACCTGCATTTTATTGCTTTTCAATTCGCGATGAAAAATTTTCCACACGAATATCGTATGACTTATTGTATCCGCGTGCAGAAGAACTAGTTTACATTGTGCTCATATGATTTGCATCCCGATAGAATAAAAAAAAATAGTACGTACAGAAAGTACGACGAAATTGATTGTCGTGATTCACTGGCGAATTTGCATGTTACTGTAGATAAGGGTAACATTCCCTCGCTTACACGACTAGGCCGGGGTCGGTGTTACCCGACTATTACATAACTGCGGTAGATCGCGGATTTATTACAGCTAGGGCATTGCGATTGGCGACCAATCGTTACGGTTGAATTGCAGTCGCGGTTTGAGTAATAAGTGTGGAGTTTGGGTTACGTGGGGTAGGCGGACTTGGCCGTCTCGACGAGCCCGGCGAATCGAATTAGGTCGGGCGCGCGATGCTATCTTGCTTACTGCAACGCCCGCTCCGCCCTCCGATAACAGAATGTCTGCACACTAGATAGTCCGCGTTCATTTGCTTATTGCTCTCTGCTCTGATGACGACTCCTTTAATAGTCCAGGGAAACGTTTTTCCATGTTCGTGCCTTATCTAACCGCCTTTCTAATTTAAATTTAAATCGGGCTTGTTCTTTACTCGTGACGTGTTTTTCATGGTAATTTTTTATAGTGGCAATTTCAAAAGTGTTTTAAGCAACTTTAGGTTTTTGTGTGCATTCATTGTGCTACGATTAGTAAGGGTTATTCGGAGAGTTCAATTAAATATTTATGTCTTAATGTTTAGCTTAATATTCGTTTTATTTATAATCTCATGTATATTTTGAATCGTGTATGTACTCTCTGATGACAATGGCTTATTAAAATTAATTAAAATTTTTGGACAAAACATTTAAGGCGAGAGTCCTGTTAGAGTTAATTGCAGCATTAAAATTGATAAACTACTAATTAACAATTAGGTTAGCAGCGCCTAAGTACACAGTTTAATGGCTGTTCCCAAGTAAAAGTGTACCTAATTTATTTCATTACTAAAACACGCGGACCCTCCCAAGAAGCGTGAATTCATTATGAATCCTAAAAGCAAAGGTTTTCTAAGGAACACAGCGAAACTTGTTTCACTTGGCAGACGGTAGTTCATAACTAGAGTTCTGTGTATATGAATTACTAGCGAGCTCATTAACCCATATGAGCCCGGGTGTGTACCTTAGATCACTGTAGCATTAACAATTAAGTGAATCACCTCGAATGACCGACCGGCCTTTGTGCAGGTACAGCCCCAATGAAATCCATATCAGGGGTGACCGCAGGAACTCTGGCATTTCCTCTTACACAGTTCATATACTTACATATAGTATATTTAAATTAGTCTAATGAAAGATTGAGAGAAAATACTTAACAATAATTTTTGCGATAAATTTGTTTAATTTTTACTCCAGATGTTTTGAAAACTGCAGCCTGCAGGTGATTTATTTCAATGTGGAACATTCGCGTAAACATAAGATATTATAATGAAAGATAAATGAATTCATAGTATGAAATAATATATCAAGCCTTTGCCAGATAGTAGATATCATAACAAAGTGTCGATGACCAACGCAGTAAATATTTTGCGCGAAGGAATGCCGACTCGACAATAAGCTATAGCCGTTGTAAGTAGTTTGTGGTAATAAAATTGCGAACGGGAATTCCTCGGTTTGGGCGGCGGCTGTGTTGTCGTAGGCGGGTCTAGTGACGGGAGCTCTATCTGATGTGTCGCAGGCCCGTTCTTCCGCTGGGGCCGTAAACTGCACATGTTACGAGGAACAGACCGCCACTGCGACATGCCTTAGAATCTATCCCTCATGAAATTCGAAAGCGTTCCGATTCTACCCGTAGACATTATACAAGCGTACGTAAGAAATAAAACATGATGAGGAACTGGTCCTGCGTTCCTCGTAAATTGTAAGCGATTTTCATAAATTTCGTCGCGTACAAGGCGCATAAATAGCATAAGAAATACTAAGAACCGGTCGCTAATTAAGCCGTTATAAATATCAACTCCTGCATTCAGTTGGTTGCTCCCTTCACTCAAAACCGCGTAGGCACTTAAAAAGCGCAAAACCTTAATAGTTCTGCCTTGGAGCTATAGTATAAAAATATTGAGTGTTATCATTAAAGTGAATAGCGCCTGTATATGAATATTAATCACTCCCGAGTCATTTTATTTTTTGGAATGAAATATTCAAAGTGTCTTCATATATTTTGTGTCATAAATTTATAAGCCACTTAAAATTTTATCGTATTAGTCTTGTTTATTCGTTGATTCTGGATTTAATACTTACCGCTGATAGACTGTGTCAGAGATTTTATTTACGTAGATGAATAAACAATTTATCTAAGTATTTTATTTTATCTGTAAATATTCATCAATCAATTCAATTATTATGTAATATATTTTATTCGTTTTACAACCTATGTTATTAAACATTATTTTTAAAATGGTGGTCAGTTGTCTAATAAAAGCAAATAAAAAAAATCTTTAAACTTATATTCCATTTTACATCAGCTTGGGTTGTACAAGAAATTATATTGTTAATTATACAATTATCATTCGAAACAAAGTAACAAACGTTGGTAAAATGTAAAATTAACAAGACACGGAAGTGGTTCTTCGTTTAACTTTTACAAACAATTTATACACTTTGTAGTCGCAATTCCGTAGATATTTTGCCTAACAGAAGTACTTAGTACGTGCTTCTTTAACCTCGAAGTAACAGTGCAATAGTGTAATTACTGCAAACAATGATCCATAAATCTAGGCTTTAAATGCTACATGTATTTTTAAAACTCAATATTTTTGTTTAAATTTAAGTAATCGTAAAGATTCTGGTTTTTACAATAAAAGTACTGAGAGTTGGAAATCAATTTCCCGAATCTAGATTCAGAAATACGGAAAGAAAAATCTTCTACTTCGAATCGTCAATAAATAAAAACAGTTTTTAATAAAAGCGCTGTGTTCAACTAGCGGCTCGGTACGGCGGCATATTGCATCCGTGCAGTATAAATTCGCTAATATGCCTGAACTCCTACGATAAAGCCTAAAATCGCACAACTTATTTTACTACTGGAATAATTCTTCGGATTTTTGACAGCGCAATCGAAGTTTCGCGCTAGGCTCTGCCGCCGGGCTTTAATTAACAACTGGTACCAACTCCAATTGCTACGTTGCTGTGGAACTGAGAAAGTATCGTCTACTTTATGTTCCTACACGAAAACTTCATTGATACTTTAATCTGTTTCCACGCAATTTATATGTATTTACTTCATTCATTCCTCGAACATTTTTACACACTTCCCTTTAAATGTAAGTACTTAATGGTGCTTTTTAAAAAAACGAATACACGACTGTGCCGTCATTATGATAAACATTTGCGAGAAGGCGCCGTTTAAGAATGGTCTGTAATCATGCACGATGAGCCAAAAAGGAAACATTTTTTTTATCACTTGTCGGAGGGCCGTGTGCGGACCGATTCTAACGAGTTCATTAGAAATTCAAATCGGGTTGGACCGCTGTACCCTGTGATCAATAATATTACTTGTACGTGCTTCCTGAAGTCACTTCTCGAAGACCGAACGGTCGGACGTGGGATCCTCGAGCGAATACCGCAGCTTATCGGTTTGCTATATATGGAAAATAATAATTACTAGATTTTGCTCGCGGATCTCTCGGCGTAAGAAGACAGTATATAACAGGTCTATAACATATTTTACCAGGATAAAAAATAGCCTATATCTTGGCCAATATCTCAAACTATCTTCATACCAAATTTCATCGAAATATGTACTATCGTTCAGTCGTGAAAGCGTTACTGGCAGACACAGTTACTTTTACATTTAAAACATAAGTATGGAAATATGGATTCCATTAAAAACTCATCATAGCCCGTATCTTCATAATGAACGTGTGCAATTTACACCTTTGGTAAAGTCCTCAACCTTACTTACGCATCATAAACATACCTGACAACTTTTAGAACTCGCCAGCAGTTATCTTAACTGAGTTAATGAAGTGACAATCACACGCATGCGATGTGAGTGTAGGAGTCACTTAACTAGATCGTTTTTAAATGAAGTGCTCCAGATAGTAACATCGGTGTGACATGCTACAAATCGAAATAAAATCCAATGTTAATTATAATAAAGTAATAATGTAGCTAATATGCGGCGCTTACGTCGTAGATAAGTTACAGCATGCAATGAGACCACATTATGTCTGCTCTTTACACAAATTATTACCAAAGTCCACTCGCAAACTCGGTTTGCAATTCAGATTCCGATAGCAATTACGAAGTACTATTTATTCCGAACGTACTGATACTATTCGTGTGCTGGATGTGAAGAAAATTGCACCAACTAATGATCATATCGTTTCTTGAATACAAATTCAGGTCTTTCAGCACACAGCGGGCAGCGGCTGGCCTATTACAGCCGTGTTAGAGTCGGTAAATTGAAACGGCGTTATGATTTATAGTGAGACTTCACGAACCAGTATTACTGGCAGCTTCCTGCATGGACGTGACGTGAACTTTAAAACTTCTGCGAAAATTATTACTTACCAAAGAAAAAATCACTCACATCGATGCCACTCGAACGTGTATTAATCACGTCTAAAATTAAATAACGTCACCAGAAAGAGGAAAACGTGCCGCAGTATGTTTTTCTAAAATATCAGTCACGTTTCACTGGCTGTGTGGATCAAATTCAAATTCCATTAATCCCAAGTGATAACATTTTGATGAGTTGGTGTAAATTTCTTCATTGCGAAGTTGTATCACACCACACGTTGAAGGTTCGCATATAAAAGTGCTCGTTTGCCAAAAACGTCGGCTGGAATATAGAGTTTCTAGGTAGCTCTTAGTTTGAAAGTCATATTTAGCTAATTACATTGCGGGCTGCGGTCGTCCGGACGGCGGTTCGCCGTACTGTGGTCGAGGATTCTACGCGAAACTGTATCTGAATATATTATCGCCGTGTTCTATTAAAAGTAAAATTTAAAACCCGTGTGGAACATACCTTTTAGTACTTACAGTTCGCCGCTCAGTTGAATTGGACTATAAACAGCAAGAACTGCAAATTGAATTCGTGCGTACACTGATATCTTTACTCGCATGCTTTTATGGACGTGCATGAAATTCATTTCTATTTTTCCATCTGCTGCCATAGACTATTCTCTAGGTAACAGTGTGAATTATATTTTTGGTTTATTAACAATTAGATTATTTAGAAATTCTGAATTTCTTCTTATAAACAATTTAAATGAAACTAAATGCTTATCGTAAAAGCTTAGAAACTAGATTTGTTAAAACTATTTGACACGCGGCAAATTATAGCTCTTGTCTCAGCAATCAATTTGCGGTACATTTTGCATAAGGTATTAAAGTAACTTTCTATTTATTGCTATCTGTCTAATGAATAATAACTATGATCTTTCATCGACACCTACCACAGACTTATCGCTTTGCAATTATATGTTTGTGTTTAATAGTTTTGAAATAATCTAAGTAATAATAATAATAAGCGACGATAGCCTAGTTGGGTGTGGAACGGACTGCCGAGACGAATGTCCGCAGGTTCAAAAACCATGGGCACACACCTCTGACTTTTCTAAAAAAATCATGTGTGTATTCTTTGTGAATTTATCGCTCGCTTTAACGGTGAAGGAAAACATCGTGAGGAAACCTGCATATCTGAGAAGTTCTTTACAGGAATTTCGAAGGTGTGTGAAGTCGACCAATCCGCACTAAGCCAGCGTGGTGGACTAAGGCCTAATCCCTCTCAGTAGTAGAGGAGGCCCGTGCTCAGCAGTGGGCAAGTATATAATACAGGGCTGATATTATTATTATTATTTATTATTAAGTAATAATTGTTAGAAAAGCTGAAATAATAACAAAACCTAGTGTTAGACTTGTATTGGGTGGGGAAAATGTATTTCTTTTGCAGCGCGTGTTCAATTTGTCTGACTTGTATCAAGTCTGGTCATTAGAGGTTGGTTCTAGAAGTGTTTTCCTGCTTGTTACCTCTTTGTCAGACATCGTGTGCCGTGTACACACGATTTTTTTACCATTATGTAAATGTAATGTTTTGCTTAAATATTTATTAGGACGCACTAGAACCTATCATTTTTAGTAATACTAGTACCTTAGCATTTAAAACAATACATAGCATAAGAGATTTAGTTAATATTCTTATAGTATTTACATAATAACATAAAAAAGTACGTTATCCGTCAGTCTCCATACTTTGCTTTCATTGAAGACTAATAATTTATATTATTATATAAAGGCTTGTAATACCCGTGACATTGTTTTGCAGTTCAATTATTTCATAGGATATATTTTACAGAAAAGGCTGGACGAACAATATTGTATCGATAGGACACCAAAAGGAATTTTATAAAAGTATTCGAACTGCTGCGAGATCTCATAAAAAGTATTACAAAATCTTTGACTTTTACGTCGATATAGTACAAGATTACCAGCGTCGTTCATACATAAATGCATCGATTCAAAGGCAAAACAGAAATAACGCTGAGTTCTTACATTTATCTTAAAATAAAGCCTTAATCGTAAAGTCTATTGATTATTACTTCAGTATTAACAGCGCATAATGTTGCTTCGATAAGTTGAAAAGCCACTACATTACGTAATTTCTTATTTAGTTTCTTTATTAAATCGTTAAAATAATTATTTTCAATACATTTATTTGTGCAATGCAATTAACGTGTACGGTAATATAGTTGGAACAATTATCTGGTAACTGTTTTAGTCTATTGTACAATTATATTATTATTGTTTCGTTCTTCGTTTCTACAACTATCGCCATCTAACGGCAATTGATGTCAAATTCGTATTCTCATTTGTTTAGACTCATAACGTTTGATTGGCTTTATTTGCTTATTATTTAATCGAGCTATTATTTACATTGTTCAATGACAAATATCTAGTTTGGTTTTCGGATTTGGTTATGAACCTTCAATATTCAAATTGTAGAATGGCGTATCTTGATGTTTAACTATTTGGTAACATAAATGTTGAATTCTTATATACATACTTTTATGTTAGATATGAATGACACATTTACATGTACACTTAATGAGTTTTTAGATAGTTTGCCATTAACAAAAGATTATTGGGGAAAAAATGAATTTTCGCTTCACACAGACAATTTGAACGGAAATCGTATAATAAATGCACATATATTACTTATATGAAATATTGTTTAAAACCAGAAAAATTATAGATAATACAGCGTTAAAAGGAACAAACCGTACGGCAAATATTTAATAAGTTATCAAACTAGTTTCATTTGTAGCAGTAGATCTGTAAACAACCCTCTCGGCCAGCGGGTAGGTCCACTTGACCCGTATCCGATAATTTCACAGTTGTAACGTGAAATACACGTTGCTAAAACTTATATAACCATTTCGCTTCTGGTTTGCTGTTTTGTTCAAAGTTCGGCGCTAAATAAAAAAATCTGAATTATTGGCGCGATTACTTTGCTTTCTTTAGGTTGTAGTTGTTCGACGTGCATTCGTTAATTCTAGAATGAACTAGTAATTCGTCCCGGCTTTGCCTCGTAGCAGAACATCAGGGTCTTAAACTACCTTCATCCAAATTTCATCGAAATTCGTTCGATCGTTTCTCAGTTTACCGCGTAGAGGCATACAAACACGGCGGCAGACTGTTTTCTAATTATAATATGTGAGGATTGAATACTATAGTCCGTCTGATTTTTAGTTGAGCACGGCAAAGTGACCCAGTGGGGACAGTGGATGTAGTGGCATCTGATGGTTAGCGTAGTGAGGTCCACATAGAATGTTGACCGACGAGAGATGATCACCCCTCGCCAGTCGATACAATTATGCCGGCTTATTTGAACTGGTTGGCCTTTCTGGGAATGAGAGTCCCACTATGCGTTTCTGTGAAATAAATACTAACTTATAATATGTATACCACAATCTTGAGTCAAATTTCATGCGATCTGTTGAACAGATACTATGTTTAGTTGTTACGTAACATTATTTATTTATTTGTTAGGTTTTCCAGCAGACTTAATACGATTACAATAATTAAAATATTATAACTTATAGCTATAATGTAAGCCCAAGTTAGGAAACATCATCTAAATAATAAAATATATATGAACAACCAAATTTCATTTCACAAACTTTCGCTTTTAAAATAAAAAGGATAAGTAGATTTATGGATGTGTTCAATTAATAAAGTCATTAACAAAGGAATACCTTTGCCATCATAACCCGAGATTCTAGCAAACAACTATAATTATTCGAATTCCTTAAAGTTTAACATTATAGATTTCTAAGAGTGTGTATTACATATTTCATATGGACAGAATGTCGCTTCAAGTTTAATATAACTATTATATTTGGAGTTTGGAAGTTACAGAACCTACATGTCGGGCAACGTGAAGTGACGTAATGGAATAATATTTTGTATTAGACAATATCGAATAAGTAGTGCTCGCTCCTGACGTTGTCCGTATGAAATCTCGATCCTATGAACTGTTTTTAGTTTATAACTGAATTACCTGATATCGTATTGCAAGATGTAAGAAGTCGATATATCTATGGTATTGCAATATATATGTGAATATGTATCTACTGTATTGCAATACATTTGTGACCCCCCGATGTGATGCCCAACGCCCATGCATGGGGGGACATTATGAGAGCCCTATGAGAGCTCTCGAACATTTCTTGGCCTTCTCTCCTCCTTCCATTTTAAGATAGTTCCTTGACCTTCCCCCTCCACTTCTTTTCCAACTGTCTCCTCATAATTTTCCGCCAGGGCTCTCTAGTCGCCCGGGGGATTCCAGTGTACCGTTCGCAGGTTTCCTCCAGTGTTGTCCGATATCAAAAAAAAAAAATACACGTGTGAAGATGAATTTGTATTTGCGTGTAATGCCCAGCGTGAACTAACCACGCCGAGTTGATTAGAAGGAATCTGATTAATTATTTTGGTTTTTATATGGAGCTGTTCATTAGGAACGCGGCGCGCTAGCCCCGGTTACGTATAAAATAAATTCTATAGGATTCGACGCGCTTCGATTTTGCTCAAGACGACGCTCGGCATAAATGAAGAAAAAGTCTCATGAAGTGAATATGAAATTAATTGGTTATTAAAACCTAGTGTCCAGCCACAGGTTGGTTTATTGGCTGAATCGTAAACAGATTAATCGACTATCACCATAACTTTAAATGGAAGCCGAATTAGAAGGCTTAAAAACCTAAGAAACAAACAAGATTGGCTACAAGCTACAATTAATAATACAATTGAATTAAAATTTTGAAATGGAAAGTTTGCGTTAACTGTATACTATAAAAAATAAATTTTAATCAACTCTAGCAATTAATGTAGCAATTTGTCAAACATAAATAACATAAATTATAATATTTTATTTATTTATTTGATATGTTTTAGCGCTTGCTAGGTACGTTCGGCCTTTCAGCTCATATTGGCTGAAACCGAAAAGTTATACGCGTGGCCGAAGCCGAATCTTCGGTCTGACACTATTCAAACCGGCCTTACCGTAGAGCAGTTACAAGTGTCTTAAGGAAAGTGCGAACTGTTATAACGATGAAAATTTATGAGAGAATTACTTCTACTAACTTCTAAGTTAGTCGTAAACAACAATACAGAACTTGTGCTTAGATGTCGGCCTAATGTGACAGGAAAAATAAAACGAATCCTCTTTGAAAAAAGTATACTCGCAAATAGTCAGGTACTTTGACAGTTAAATGTCCTTATAAAACAACGTAATAAAAAATGTCTATATCAAGTTAAATTAATCGATACCATTGTAATCAATAGGGTAAATTAAGTGAGCGCTATTTTTTAAATCAATATGATACCAGACCATCAATTTCATACTATTCATATTTGTTGTATGGCCCCAATGTTTTAATTACTTTTTTTAATATCGCTGATTTTTAAATAAACTACGTTATTAATTTCTTTTTACATTTCATTCGTGTATATAGGTTTTACTTTAACAATATTTACTACTTTAAAAAGTTTAAATAATCAAGTTTTGGGGTAAAATTGAACAAATGTTTTATCTATGTGGCGTTTATCGACTATATGACCAAGTTGTGCTTATTAAAGTTAGCGGTAATAATGTTGTTAAAAGTCAGAACTACATTAGTTTCACTAATATTGTAGTCTATTTAGAGATATCAGATTATTATAAACAAAATGTTGGTTTGTTATGCGTAGTTCACTGTTCTATACGATTATAATGATTTTTTTTTTTATTTACTTACCAATTATGTCGAGCGCGTCCCGAAGTTGCAAAAAAAAAAATGCAAATCGAATTAAAATAAATTGATTAATTAATTAACAATTAAAACTTATGTGGCTAATGGTCGATGTATGAACCAGAAGTGTCGCGGTCCGTGGGGCCACCGCGGAGGTGCTAGCAGTTGATGACACGAGTCGGTGCGTCGGCGACTCGTGGCTGGTGCACGTTGTGCTGTATCGGCATTCTTGTCGGTTGCTAACACGATGTTGCAACAATTGAGGTTAGGGTGCGTCAGCAACCCCTATGGCTTACCAATATGTAACATACCTACAATGATATTTATTTTTTTGTAACCACACATGTTTATATATTATTATGATGTAATACGCGTGAGTCTATCATCATATCGGGAACAAATTTTAGTGTTCAGGTTGATACTGAGCAGGAAAACCTATTTTAACTTGACCCAGCTTGGGATTCGCAATACAACTACGTCACTAGGGCAGTCGTTGCGCACATGGTGTTACCGGCTTATTTAAATATTCCTCTAATTTGGCCTAATTTTGTGGCCTAAATTATAGAAAAAAAATCATAATTCACCGCTTTGACATTACACGTGTTGGTTGACAGATTACTATTCTAGACAACTTGGCAATATACAGTCACCAATTGTCAATAGATTTGGTTTCACCTCAAATGCTTTAATAACAATCAATATTGACAGCCGAACGTGCTCTGGGCGCTTGCGGATTCGAGATACGTTTATTTGAATTCCTGATTTTGTCATTCTATTTAATATCGTGCTGTAAAGTTTATTTTAAATGTTTTTTTAAATGTTACTTGGGTCTAGTGGCAGTATATAATAATAAAGGTAGTGAAGCCATAGTTCCTGTAACAATTTGTGTGGGTTTCTTGATTTATCCAGGACTGGATCCCATAGACGAATGTTTGACAACGTGTTCTGGAAGGAAGGAAGGAAACAACTTCCTCATATAATAATAGGTGTAAACTGATACTGATAATAATATTAACTAAAACTAAGGAGTCTAATAACTGCATGTTTCATTTTTTTGCACGAAAGATTTTACTTAATGTTGAGGTAAGCAGCACTAATTAAAGCAGTTGATAGAACACCGTTCAGCAATTGAATATGAGCGATTGTCAACACGGCCACGAGGTCGACTCCGCTAGATCATTACTGATATGCGAATGGCGCCTGCTGCGGTTTGAAAACGCCCTTCTGCCCGTTATTAATTGCCCCACGAACAAAAGCAAATGACTCGGTAGAGGTGATCCTGCGGGGTTGGCCGACGTTATCCATTCAGCCGGTGTAGACGTCCGCGAAGAGAAATGTTCATTCACGATAGGAGAATTTATGACTTTGATTTACGCGAGACTTTTCACGTGGCACCCTCGACGGAGTTTCTCCATAAATAGAGAAGGGTCGGCTGACGTTTGGGGTGTTCGTTATTGCATGTTAGAACGTCGCGTCGTCACTATTCAACTTCCATCGACCGTACTGAATTGATACGTAGCGGATATACTCATATTTGCATATTGACTCTTTTTTACTTCAACGTGTGGTGAGCCCAATGCGTGACCATTATTGATGTACCTCAGTGACTGATGACTACAATATTTTTAGTACCAATATTTTAGCTTGACGAAATTTTGCTTTACTAGTTTCATAAAATTTCGTTCAGCGTACATCTACATATTTTATGACGCTGGTTGTAACTTATTTTATTTTTATTTCAGCTTTGGATGGCATACAGATGCATCACGGGATTTAAATTCACATTAAAAAATGAGACTCGAAAATATGTACATTTGTTGACATGACATTGTTTGGTCGCGCTGCAGCAGTTAGGTACTTTTATCTCACACAATTTCAATTTTTCATCTGCGGCTGTCAGCTCGCCGGCGGCAGATAAGTAACGTTCGCGTCGCGTCCCGGCGTAAAAGTTTGTTCGCCGCCAGTTTGTTCGCTCCACTTCCTTTTATAAACTTTTTGTATGAGCCACCGCCGTGATATCAATAATTCTTACAATTTGTGCCAGTATTCAATCGATAGAGGATCGCTGCCACTCTTGATAACGGAATCTTGATAAACACTCTGGCAGATTGTCCCAATATTTGCCTATTTCACTACAAAATGGGAACACATGGTTAACTTGCTAGTCGAACCGGTTGTTTTCTAAATATTGCGATTTTCGCGTATACCGTTTATGTAAACGTAGGTTACGTCAGCAGCTCAATGAGATAATACATATATTAAAGTTGGTTAAGTAATCTTTACATAGCGACGTGTAAGATAGACAGTGGGTAAAACATTTCTCCCTGAAAATTATAGACAACTTCTGTAATAAGATTTTAACAGCCCATCAGGCTATAAATAAGATAAAAGCAGAGATAACTAACAAAAGTAGCTTCTAATTTACATAACAAGTCAATCAACTATATCGCAATCTATTCAAAAAGTTTTCACGACTGATATCTAAGGCGGACTGACGGCTCTTTGGCTGTGTGTTTAGTGTTATTTTACGGACAGTTAATTAAAGCTCCGTTCTTAGTTTGAGTTTGTAGAACTTTTACACTGATAACAACATTAATGAAAAGTCGTCTGAATTTGAGCGAAGAGTGCCGGTGACAGAGGCGGGAGGCGCAAGGGCGGGCGGGGTTTGGCTCGGCCGCCGTGCCAGTTCGCGTCGCGTCGCCCCGGTGAGGTTACGTCGTCGCCACGGCTCTACGCTCCTTCTACGAGTGCCACGCGATCGTGACCTCTCTCACTAACAATTACTGTTCTCAAGTTACTTTATGGACGATAATGGGGACCACTGCCAGTCTGGTTACAGCAAGCCTTGACAATGTGTTTAGTGCGTCGCGTGCTTGTGTTTTCTTTCCATGTAATATGTGTTAAAGGCGTATTCCGTTTATATGGGTGCACTGGTCTGTCGTCGAGTGCCATCATTCACCCACTTTCCTTGTTTACTACGAGCCTGATTGTGTATATGTCTTTTAACTGCCACGATTCCATTGATGTCAGATACTGTTTATCAAATATATTGTGAAAATGCTATTGCTTCAATAATTTTGTTAAAGTTGTCTGTAGCCTTTTATAAAGAATAATCGGCTTGTCTTATTTCTGGGGTAAGGTTGGTAGACAAATTAGTCATTCGAGTAATTTAGTAGTTTATGTTTCAAAAATTCCCTTTGAATTGTTTCTTTTATTGATTTGTAAAGATTTTTGTTGTTAAAATTGGAAGAATTCTCCGAAGGATGTTGGAAAGTGTAATAAATATTACAATCACTTCTAAAATATTATACTTATTTACTATTGGAAGAGGTCATAAAGTAAAATAGTTATCGTATCCCATATCTCATCAGTAAAGTTACGTTGCGCTTATAACGTAGATATTTCGGAAACTTACATTTCGTATTTCAAATTCAATAAAAACATATTACCATACAAAAAATATCCAAAGCTACCTTCGAAAATCCATGATTTTTGCTTCACAACAAAAGTTATATTAAATCTTTGGTGCGTTTATAACTAAACTGTAATACAATACTTTCGTTTCGTTGTTTTATTCGCCAAATCCGAGGAAAGGGACTCGACTTTTAGGGTTTCTTGGAAAGTTTATATCTTGGATTCCATTGCGTCACGCGGAATAGTGAGGGAGCGAGCAAGATTTTTGATCAAATCAGTTACTGTAACTGTTTTACCGGAGAAGTTTGTCGTTCAAATGTTTGTGAATGTGATTGGATGTTGGTTGTGATAAAACTAGGTAGGTATGTACGTTAGTTTTGATTTAAATTTATGGTTGGACTTATACTGAGTGCGATAGTTGTAATTTTAATATTATAAAAACTAGATATGACGCTATGCTGCTATTTCGGCCTAGAAGTGGTGTAAAATAATTAATTCACCCTTTTTGATTGAATATATCATAGAATTTATGCACAGAATTATAGCGCAATTTTTAAATACGCATATATTTACTATCCAGTAATAAAAAAAATTATAAAAATTCCACAGTACGTAGTTTAGTGCAAATATTTCATAGTAAAACTACCACGTTATATTTAATTTCTATTTAATACTTTCTATTTTATTACCGTCCTATCTACGTCCCAGTAAATGGGTTTTGCCTGAATAAAAGTCGTGCTATATATTTCCATGGGTTTAAAAGTGGCATATGTCCTTCGCAACGTCATTATCCCATACCTTTCATCGAAATCCCTTCGGTAGTTTTTGAGTTTATCGCGTTCAGAAAAACAGATGCGGTGGTCGATTATCTTATTATATGTAAGGATATTTATTTTTGTTCGTGGTGGTCATAATCCTCGCAAAGGTCGGATTGATACTGTCATTATCTATGATTTTTTTCGGGAAATATTTTGCTATACATTAATATCAAGTATTTAATTTCCCCGTGTGCCTGCCATTTCAACCTGTTTTGCGTTAATTTCGAACAAACATTCAAAGTTATAAAACCCACATTTAGTATTATAATAGATGAATAGCCGTGGAGTTTATATTTTATTAATGAAATTATTCATAAAACTTTTGTTGATTTAGCTAAAATAGAGTTAAACGGGAAGTATTGTCGATAGGAAGTAGAGATCTGACGAGAGCAGACGTTGTGGTAGACTTTGTCTTTAAAGGCGACAAAAAAATAATTCAGAAACTTAAAATAATATGTCTATATTTTAATTCTGTCACATTTCACTAGCTGCCTTTTTTTGAAGGCCCTGAAGGTTGTACTTAGTAAATAACCTACATGGGATTTGAAATAGCTCCAATATTCATGACATTGGACGTTGATCGTTAACAATGTGTCCCTAGGTATGATACCGTCGGTTAAATGATTTTGTAAGTTTTTCAATCTCTCGATTCACGAGGGATTAGATTCTCTCTATAGTGGTCTAGCTGTAAGTTAAACTTACTTCATTTTTGAATAGAAACCACGTGATAAGATAACGTAGGAATATTTATTAGTATATAGTTTTGAGAGTCCTAAAATATGTAAATCTATTTGCGATATTTCAAAAACTGTATCATTAGAAGCATAAAGTTAGTTATAAAACATGTGATATGTTGTTACGTAAGGCTAAGTTTTTGGAACAGACAATTTTAAACAACTTGTCAACCCTTTTTTTTACGCGGGGAAAAAACGCGTTATCGCTATCACCATTTGGAGGGTCAGTGGAATGGTTATGTTGGTTTCACCGGTCTTATGGTCCAATGTCGACACTCGGGAGTATAACATCATCCGAGCGAGCGTTGGACCGAGTCCCTAACCCTTGTATACCCTACACCGGCATACCAACCAAAACCCGCGGTGGCCTTGTTCGGAACTTTTCAACCCTAATATCTATTTCTGCCGCCAAGCAGCAGTGTGTAGTCACTGTTGTGTTCGAGTCTGAAGAACATTGTAATCAGTGTAACTACTAGACATAATAAGACTTAACACCTCATGTCTCAGGATGGCGGGCGCAGTGGAATACCAAACAATACTTTGTAATTCAAAGTGTTGGATGGTGTTTTTACTGTTTATAGGGTGTATATATCGCTTACCATTTAGCGAACGGTAAGCGGCGATAGCCTAGTTGGGTGTGGAAAGGACTGCCGAGACGAATGTCCGCAGGTTCAAATCCCAAGGGCACACACCTCTGACTTTTCTTAAAAATCATGTGTGTATTCTTGGTGAATTTATCGTTCGCTTTAACGGTGAAGGAAAACATCGTGAGGAAACCTACACATCTGAGAAGTTCTCTATAGGAATTTCGAAGGTGTGTGAAGTTTACCAACCCGCATTAGGGACAGCGTGGTGGACTAAGGCCTTATCCCTCTCAGTAGTAGAGAAGGCCCGTGCTCAGCAGTGGGCAAGTATATAATACAGGGCTGATATTATTATTATTATTATTAAGCTAGTCTCGTCATTTAAAGCAAAAAAAATATATCCGGACTTGGTCTTTTGAATTGTTTTTCTAGGTACCGTAATTGCACTACTCGTGTATTAACTGCTGAAATATATACATATACGCATACAATTTATTCGTATACATAACCACTTACATTTATTAAAAGCATGACGACGGTTCATTATCTTAATGACGTATTTTATTTCAGTCCCCAATAATGTTGGGGCGCATCATGTAAAAGTATTCCTTACAAATTAATTAATAAAGTTGTATATTGAATGAATTGACGACGTAGTTTTATATTATTCAGTAATTTGTAAAATTAGTGAGCTATTTAATCAAGTTTTTCGTATCTGATATGATATACGAGGGTTATTTTTACTTGATGCCATTTTAATGTTTTTTTTTTAAACCCATATAGTATTTCAATTGCGATGTACAGTCAACTACAAAAGTAGCTGAACAATTTTAAAACTTTACAACGTTTCTACAATTTTTAACTTCAATGGAAATTGTTTTTTTGCTAAGTAAAATAAAGACAGCTCTTCGAAGTTTATTTTTCTGAAGAATAAACGTTTGTTGACAAGGACATAAAAGTTTAAAAGCGATTTGAAATTTTGAATTTATTCACCTACTTTTTTGTCTGACTGTACGAAAGGTATTCGCTTGTAAAATTATAAATGTTTTTATAAAATATTTTTTATCGAGCCGCGACAAAGAGACTACACACTGGACCTTGATATTACCTACTGTATCGCCCTAATATGATATAGACTACGGTGTCTAACCGCTACTTCAATAAATAATCTGAATCGATTTTCGATCTATCGCGAAAATGGATCAATGACAAATAAGAATTATTTGATATGCTTACAATTATTTAATTTGATTGGTCCTTTCTCGGTATCGGATATTAATCCAATCATTAGATTAAGATTGGAATCGTCTATTGAAAACAGTCGTTACTAGTACACTAGTTAATCCCGAAACGCGACTTATTGGAACAAGCCATGTCGGGTTTTTTACCTTCAGAGTACCCGGTGATTGTTGTCTATTCGACTGCAAAATGTTATTCAATGCTCTGCTTTATTATAATGATTAAGATATGACTTTGTATGGTAGATGCTATATGCTTACGAAACCCTAATGAGAGCTTCAATTTGTTCCGAGTGGTTTTAGGTTTACTAATGGCATACAGGGGCCTTATTCTCTATCCCGCACGTTATTTAAACAGTGTGTAACAAGCACGTAACACAACGCATCATGTTTAGAACTATAGAAATTTGGCTTACAGAATACCATTCCACGCACATTTCTCGAAGATAACATGACATGGCCACGTTACGCGTTTACACTATCGTACAGAATAAGGGCCCAGTGCCGCCATACGTCGTGTCGTATATGACGTATACACTTGAATTTAGATTTTTTTTAAATACGCATAGGCCGGGTTTAACAATGAGGTAATAATGTCCCAAGAAATCGATGCAGTTAGTATGACCGCATGATGCTTTAAAAGGAGGACGCTCCAATGCTTGTCAATCCATGATTACTCCGGAATTTGGTGTTCATGGGCGGTGGTTACTAACCTAACGAATCAGAAGACCAATTAGAACTGCTGAGCATTTGCTACAAGATTTTTTTTCTGATAATAATTAGTGCATACATGTGCAGTACAACAATTTCTTTATAATACTGACAACCTAAGGTGTTCCGCTAGCCGACGTTATAATTAGTCGATTCTGTACTTAATATACTCACACTAGAACAAAAAAGCCTGTTAAACTACTAAACTATGTTGTAATATTGGAATTTTTAGTTCGTATTTACAAAATGGGTAATGATTTAGGTTTCCAAGTTACTTGTAGAGGTTTCCATCTTCAATACCTTTTATGAAAAGGCAATTTTCCAAGCTCTATGCGGCTACGTGTGGCATACAACATTTTTATACATATTTAAAAATGCGGTTGGGAAAAATATTACCCAGAAAGGCATGTAAGTTTGCTAGTAATACCGCTGTTCCTTTATACATCACTACTATGTAGATATATGTATAGATATATTATGTATGTTATTTCTAAAGTAAGTCAGTTTGCTTAGAACGTGGCAATAAAACGCGACATGACTTCGAGTCGTTTTATTTGAATTGGTTGAGTGACGATTCGTTGACGCATTGGTGTCTCAATCAACTACAAACATTATAATTAAACATCGAGTTTCGAATGGTGTTTTTTTGGAACATGCTAATAGTTATATTTTCTTGATCATTTATATAATTTCGAATAAATTATGAGCGCATTGTCATATCACAATTTGCGTCTAAAATTGTGAATGATTGTATAACAATTGCAATGTTTACATTATTGGAGAAGTATAATTATTATGTTTAGATATGTATTGGAAGTCATGGACCATGAATGACGCTCATCAGGCGAGTGATTTATTCTTCTACTTCACTTGTAAAATAAAAATATGACACATAGGATACGTAATTGTATAGATTTGTCAAGCAAATATTGAGCATATGCACTAAAATATAGTGTATATGTGAGGACCGCTGCAATGAAAATAGTAATAGTTAGTGGCCTACAGTGGCGAAGGGTCTTTTTAATCCGATTTCAACCGTCTACCCTTTATATAGAATTTCTGTAGAATGTAATTATCATCAGAACGATTTGCTGACCGCATGAATAGTACTTAAATGTTGTGTGGGGTTCCGTTTCGGAACATTTCACCATTCGCCACTACGGGCCTACATTTTTCCAGTTTGAATATTATAATAGCGATATCTATATAGGCACAATATAGACAGCCAATATGTATTTTAAATCCTTAAAAAATATAAAGTTGCGATTAATGTTAAATAAGAAAATTTTACTTATTGGTATTGACTGCCTCGGTGGCGTAGTTGTACTGCATGCGCGGTACGGCAGCCCTCTAATGTCCTGGGTTCGAATACCGGGTCGGGCAAAGTGATATTTGGGTTTATTTGATCAATATCAGCTCGAAGTCTGGAATTTGTGCCCGATTTGGCGATAGGCTCGCCCCCTATCACATCCTGGGACGGAACAGACTCGGCGAAAAATGGGTGCCCTGGTTGCACCTCTACATACCTTCGGGGATAAATGCGTGACGGTGCGTGTGTTTGTGTACTTTTTTGTTCTAATATCTGGTATCTATACTCCTCCTATTAATAATATATTATCTTATCTTATGTTACTAATGTTATAAGTGCGGGGTTGTGATTTTTTTGTTATAAGTACTTTCAGAAATAGCTAAGTGGATTTGGGTGAAATTTATACCATAGCCTTTTTACACAAGCTATTATCCCGGCAAGTTCCGCCCACGAGTAGTAATAGTTTTTTTTAATAGATGGCGCTAATGTCGTGTACGTGTCGCTATGAATCGCTATAGTATTTTAGGAACCTTTGTGGATAGGAAAGGCTTTTCACGCGGGCGAAGCTGCGAACAAGACCTTGTTAAATAATATTTTAAATATTTTAGCTGTTGACATTTAAATTTATAATTTGATCTATGATGTAATGTGTAAGTGTAGCTGTTATCTTCAACTTCATACATTTTCCATTTCATGAATCTAAACATCCTAAGTACATACAGGGGCGGTAGCGAAGATGTTTCTCTACAATAGTTAACGCTAAGATTATGATAAACTTATCGATAGGATATATCATTCGCATACATTTTTCTCATTTCCATTAGCGTTAACGATTGTAGTAAAGTATCTTGGCTACGTTACCGGGAATCTTTGTTAAACAAATTCGTCGCAGTATCATGTCTCTACCTATTTGTGATAATTAGCTCTCAGCGCGATCCTGCTCGTAATTTAGTTATTTTTAAACTGAATTACATTTTCTTCGTCAGGTCCATTTTTGTAGAATTTTATAGTACTTTTGTGAACTATTTAGATACTTGGAAATTGGTTATAATATATATGCATAGCGTGAATAGTAAGATACCAATACCATCATTTAAAAAGTTCTATTAATCCTATAGAAGCATATTATCGGGTTAATAAGTAGCCTATACGTGTCAGGACATGTTCTACCTATGGATCAAACTTCATGCAAATCGTCGTTTCTGTTTTTTTTTTTTATATATATTAGACGTGACCCCACTTGATGGTAAGTGGAGTGGAGTCCAATAGAATGTTGACTAACGAGAGATGATTACCCCTCGATAGTCGACACAATTATGTCGGCCTGTTGGAATCGGATTTACACAGGGTGATACGGAACGCCATACACTTACGGTGTACGGTGTGTACGGTGGTCGCTATCCAAGCGGATATAAAATATATTCTACCACTAGCATAGTTTACTTCTAACAAACCCCCAAATATCCAAAAAAAACTACAAACTTTCGCATTTGTAATATTAGTAAGAAGTAAGATATTAAAATCACTAGTTCGGCGAAGTCAGTTGTCCTGCCACTGCGAGTGTGTTACACTCCGGGCTAATCGTATATGCATTACTCAACTCGCTGGAGACCATACATTGTAACAATATAGTAGGTCTGTTGGTCTGTATAAATAGGACACTGTGATGTTTAAGTGCGCTCTATAGTTTGCCTTAGCTGCAGCGTAGGGCTGTTCCGTGAGGCCGTTAGTTTGATTAGCCTCTTTACTGGTGGAAGATCCTTTATATGTGACAGTTTGCTTGGGTAGGTACAACCGCAATGACTATTTCTGCCGCCAAGCAGCAATGTTTAGTCATTATTGAAAGGTATTGTAGCCAGTGTAACTACTGGAAATAAGAAGACTTAACATCTCATGTCTCAGGATGACGAGCGCAGTGAACCAAACAATACTTTGTAATTCAAGGTGTTGGAAGGTGTTTCTTCTGTTTATGGGCGGTCGTATTGCTTACCATTAGGCGAACGGCAAGCTCATCGTCATTCAAATCAATATATCAGAAATAGTCCTTTAGTTTTTTCTATTCAGACAAGGTAAAGTGACCCCACTACACCTTGATGATAAGTGAAGTGGGGTCCATTAGAATGTCGAGAGATGATTACCCCTCAGCAGTCGCCACAATTATGCCCGCCTGTTTATCGGTGAAGTCTGGCTTTATCCTTTGTTACAATACGTACAAAAATAGCATTCGCGTGAATGATACAACCTATGCCAACCCTTTGTGGATAAAAGTTATTTTTGGACTAATCAATAAGAGTAATACGTCACAAGCTAATAGTCACACGACCCATAAATTTGAAATAAAAATTCATTGCAATCGACACTCTAAAATATTTGATGAGTAATAATTATAATTGAGATTCTATAGTGACTAATAAATAAAAATCAAGGCCCTTCGATCCGAGTTACAACACAAAAACACTAGTGAAAACAAAATAGCATATTGAATGTCGAATATAAGAAATCTATAACATAATAAACCTAATAAGTGCGATCAATATGCGCATCCAAAAGGCGGTTATAATTTTCAAACATATTAGAAGTCAGAGTTTCAGCGGGTAGTTCGAATATTTTGACACCAAATTGGCTAGTAGTCTGAATTTAATCCGTTTACTGAACCGCATTGAGTCAGCTTGTGAAGCATAGTATGAAAACCAATCGTGTGTGGTTTCTGCACTGCGGTAGGACTAACATATAAGCTAATTATAACCTCTATGTTAGCTTTTGTTCATAAATTATATAAGTTTTAGTATCACCTAAAAATTCTAATTATGGTGCAGAAATACTAAATTGATGATGTCGCTTTTAATAAGGGAATATATTGTACGCAACTTATATTCACAATAGGTTATCTTATATCGTGAGAAAAGTTTTGTGGTAAGGTTGCACGTGAAGTACAGACTGTAATATAATATAATAAATTGACAGGTAGAGTTCTATAAAACAAAAAGTATTATAAAACAAACCGTCAGACTTCTAATATAATGGATTATCAAATTTCGGTATTTTAAGAAGTCCCCAAGGATAACGTACACGTTTTACATGTACACTTCAAATATTACTCAAACGCGTAGATAACATGACGCAGGTTTTAGAAACAAATGTGCGCATTAAAAATACGCAAAGATCGCGCGCATTTGCAAAATACGCAGACGCCAGACTCTTATCCCGCTATGTGGAGAAGAACGTTTATATTTCACTACGCACAGTAATATTTCAAGTAGAACAATAGTAACATTTTAAATTTCAATCAGTGACCGAGCAAGTCCTATTACAGAGCAAACTAGGTTTCCTAGACGAAAGTAGTTAATCCAAAGTGAGTTACGATCGAAGTTCGGCGTAGAACAAACAAAACGTAAGTCTGATTATTCTGACCACATTACAGGGCCAACGCGATTTTAGCACTGTTGCTGGTTCGAGACTTTATAATCGTTGGCGTCTATTCGTTTGTATTTTGCTTCAATTACCTCCTATCGTTGTTATAGTTAACAAACAATTTGCCGTAGGATTTAGTTAACTCCAAATATTGAGAAAACTAGAAAAAGCTGGCTAAGTGCAAGTCAAGAAGATGCAAGTTAGGTTTCTATATTTTAATTAGTTTTCATTAATATATAACTTTATTGTTATTTACTAGCTTTTAGCTGAGGTTCTGTTAGTGTGAAAGTTTTTCCGGTGTGAAAATTTGCCCATAGCACACAGGAATAATGTAACTTTCTTTAAGTGAAAAAAAAAAATCATTAGTTCCTGTGATTAGCGCGTTTACACAAGCAATTCAGCTTCATATATTAGTATAGATATATTCAGTTTCATATATAAGTATAGAATATAGATAGATATGTTACGTATAACGTATTCAATAAAACAATAGTCCGTTCCCTATTCAAAATAATAATATTATAAATTCTTTTGATGTGATATACACATTACACTATTTCTTCCTTTTATGTACACAATTTTAAAAGCCAACTCTCATTCAGTTTGACCGGTAATAAGCTTATTAAAATGCAGCTTGCATGCTTAAATGTTTCACCGTGTTGGGTAAAAACTTGAATGACGGATTATGTATAAATACATACAAATAGCAAACTCAAATTCATTTCATATAGAATAAAGGCGAGTGTACACTGCAACTTGTTATTTTTAGTTAACGTCGCTGCCGTTTACTGTATAAACATTATGACACTGCAAAGGGAGCGGATAAAAATGTACGGGAAAATTTCGTGCGCACGGAGTTTATGTTCCTATTACACTTGAGCCATATTTTACGGTCCTCCGATGAGTGCCTTGGGACATTTTTTATGAATAGACCATGATTAAAGCCATTGGCGAGTTACAATAAAGATTACAGGGCTCGTACGTTTTATGAATACGATTTACGCATGTGTTCGGGTTTTCGTAAAGCGTGTAAGCAGTGCCAATAACTTCCTTATTGGTTTCGCGAGTTTATTGCAAATATTATGTTCTATTTCATTATCCGGAGCGTGATTCGAATTAAGTCTGTGACAATCAATGAAGATATCTTTGACGAAAACTGGTATCTCTCAAGCAAGACGAATGTATTCTTTCCTAAGGTTATGAAGTAAGGATAAAATGCAAACATTCACGAATAACAAAATATTTCAACAATCCAGCACGGAGAGCGTTGAAATACTATTTTATTGTTCCCCAGTTGTTTAGAGGTAGTTCACCCTCCATGCAGCTAAAAGTGGGTTACCTAGGAGTTTATTTATTTCTAAAAACTTAATTAGTTTGTGGTTCCGTATTTCAAACAAAATGTTTATAGGATCACGCTTTTGTCCGTCTTTCTTTCTTGCTAGTATTTTTGTTTGTTTTTTCTTGAAACCGGTTTGAAGTATCATGTTAAAATTTATAGTAAGTACTAAAGTCTGCGTTTTAATAATGCTGTATGATATAATGTTAGCAATATAATATAACAATCAATACGCAACTTTAATACCTTTCGCTGAATACATTACGTTGGCATATTAAATTTTGGTGCAAGTAGATGTGTAAAACCGAAAATAATGATCAGATCGTGCAGTAACTGAACTTAACAAAAGTATGCAGTTTGCACGACTGGCTGAAAAAATAAATAAATACTTAATAATATGTAATTTTATTTTTTTGAAAAATGTTTTGTATTCTGTATTACTGCCGGGTACGGACCTCCTTTACTATTAATGTCTTAGTTTTTAGTCCACCGCAATGATTTACTATGGATTGGCCAAATAAAATGTTGTTGCTTAAAGACAATGATGTTTTACAATAATAATAAAAACATCTTAGGCTTAAAAATAATAATATCCTATCAACTAGATCATGCAGAAACGTATTGCCTTCGCACCGAAAATTCTTAATGCGTCAATCCGGCTCGTATTTGTTCAGGATATCGTAAGTATTAATGCCGATTACCGCACTGTCGACCTACAAATTATTAATAAAAAGCTTTCAAAGAAATATTGAGGTAAATATGTTAGACTTCATTTGTACGCCCTTGTCCCCACTTCAAGAACATTAGTCACGCAAGAAGTCTAGAAACCATCGATCGATAAAATTACGGGACATTAAATTAATTGTCCTAAATTAGACTTTACCTCAAACTCTGTAAAGTTGTGTTACGAGTAATAAATATTATACTTCTAGTATAAACGTTAGTATAAACGTTAAGTCCTGTGTTTTAAATTAAATACTAGACACTATTTGAAACAAATAATATTGTAGTAGATAGTGTCAATTTTTAAATACAAACGTCACATACAAGAGTTCACGTCCCCCAACTTTAATAATGACTTTTGTTTTTAATTTAATTAATTGGAACGGATTATCCTAGTCTTCGCTGGGATTCACACAACTTTGTTATTGATTTGGTTCAAAGGTCGTCGATTCTTTATTAATGCGATGAACTTTTCTGTCTGCGTAGCAAACAGCACGAATAATTAAATTAAGAATACTCCTCGCTACTCATTGTTTCCCATTCTTAGTCAAGTTGCTTGCTAACTAAATTATGTAACTCTCACGTGTCAAAATCAGTGGAATAAACACGACTAATTTAAGTTTACTTATTTACTTACGTCGCTACTTCTTTGTGTTCGGATGGCGGCGCGCGAGAAACTCGTAATTCGGAAGACAAATAGCACATTCGAACAAGAAGTAATTAAGATAAGCAGATGTGTATTCTGCTCTATAACTTTTTGCCTTCTAATGTAACGTATTACAAAATCGACTAAGTTTGTCTATTAACTTACCCTTAAATTAGGGAGTTCTTTCTGTTTCCTATCATAATATTCACGTTATATTTTACTTTTAATTTAATTTAGAATCTGACGTTAATAGTATCATGGCAGGGTCTGAATGGTTGCGGATTTTCATTTACAGCGCCGTTGATGATGTTTTTTGTAGTGAAACATAAGCTCAAATGAGGCGATTAAGCGTTAAAGATGAACAGGCCGGCCTACGATTACACCGTGCCTGCATCCACCACATATCACGCGAGCACTAACAGGCCACCGCAGTACGAGCGTGGTTACGGACAACTCACAGCCGGCCCATTATACAGTCCGTCTTCCCATCCTCTATCCAATTATGCAGATGTGTATGAGGGTAATAACGACACCACACTTAGAGCTGAAGAGAGACACTGGTATATAGAAAATCACAAGAACTTACAACCCACCTATGAAGTTAATCATGACACTGTACCTCAAGATGCCAAAATTAAAAAAGAAGAAGAGAAGAAAACAGAGGTTCCTGTCAGACGCGCGGATGTCGCGCAAACGAGGCAGCGGAGGAAAGAGGACCGCTGCTCTTGTGAATGTTGGCCTACTACAGACAATAATGTTGCACAAGATGCCGTTGGTAATGAGACCACGAGGTCTCTGTCGAGAGTGGATATGGTTGCGTCGTACGGTGTGTACAGTAATAACCACGAAGACGAAAACTCGGGCTTCGCACGACTCTCGGAGAAAAGTGCGATATATGGACAAGGGAGCGAGGCTCCTGTACAAGGTGTAATAGTGAATCAGCAAGGGAACAGTGCTGTAGTGCGAGCTGAGTCTCCCACGGAACCTTCCTGTGGCAAGTGTTGTGCCTGGTCCTCGAGCCCTCCGGCCGCCAACTCAGAAGACTACTGTTGGCTGCATTACTGTCGGCCTGCACTGATTGTTCTTTTACTTTTATTTTTTCTAGTTTTGCTGGGTGTGTCAACAGGGTTTTTACTGACGAATAATTGTAAGTACCCTTATTTACTAGTGTTATTTGCTCAGTTTCATTTTACAAATATTTGCAACCAAAAATTGTTATCAGTTAAATTGACAAAACAGAGCCGGCGAGTGTGTCGCATCGGCAAATGCAGTTGGTTCTGCCACTAAACCGATTAATTCGATCAAGTTGATCATTGCTATCGATTGATACAGTCGCATTACCCGTTTTATTTCGAAAATAGTTTCTATGGGTATAAAACATTATAACCTATTAACTTATTTTCGAGAAATAATTTTTAATAGTTTTAATGTTTAGTCCTTAAAAAAAATGGTATTAGAGACAGTTAGAGTTTTCTCTGAAATTACTATCAGCTTATATTGTATGTGTATTATACTGTCGTTACACTTTAGAGCAAGAGGACGTTTATTAACTTTAAACCTAGTTAATTCAGGTAAGCCACAAATAGATCTATGCCGTCTTATGCCAGAGTATTGAAATTCGTGATGAATATGTTCAGAGTAAGAAATATTTAGGCGCAAATCTTCGAGCATTTTGGATCACCTGCTCGTAAATGGCAATTATCCGTTCGTAAATATAGCGCTCTGATTGGAGGTAGTGGTATGGAAGTGTTGAAATATAAAAAAAATATTCAGCAAGTTGGCATACTTCTAGCGTTCGCTTAGGGGTACAAGTATCTCATCGATATTATGTTTAGACTACATTGTACTTAACGTCACGGTCAATATAGTTTACTTTTGTATGCCAGTATAAAAATTAAACTAGAAAGGTCAGAATTATACATAAGTAGCGAAATAAAAAATACTACCAGGATTATTTGAAGGTCATGGCAATATAGTTACTTTATTATTTAATTTGTTTCTTATTATTTATATATCTTATTTTATAGAATCCCTAATAAAATAAATAAAATCACATCATTCACACTATTTTAACATGTATGAAAAAGTGTGCAATTGACTCTTTAAATTTTAAAGTTGATTTCATTCAACTAAATGGAAAACCGTGGGTGTATGGGTGGCAGGTTCCGTAGCGCTCGTTTTTCTCGCTGGCAGAACATTAATTTTAGTGGCACTCTGGCACCACAGAGTCGGATTTTCAAATTGCGGTTAAACCGCTAAAATTAAGGAAGCATTTCAAATATCTAAAGCGAAGTGTGACGTTTAAAAATCTAATCTGTGTTATATTTAATACTCTCAGTGAGATAAAATAATTTATTCGTTTTTAAACTGTGATGCGCCGAGATTTCAATGAAGATGACATGAACATGTTTTATAGTTTTATTCGATGGACATTTATTTGAAAAATATTGCAAAACCTAGGCGTAGAAAGTGCGAAGTAATAATTAAGCAAATTATTACCTCAACACATTTAAAATATTTCATCACGCAAAAATATTCTCCTGAACATTTTCAGACTGAAAATGCTGCGCACGTGGCCCCAAGTTACTTTCAAACTCATCGATTAACTTTTAATTAATTAAACGTGGAATTTTGCTTGTTACTGTTTTCTAAGTGACGTTATTATCTAGACTAGAATTTCGTGCTTGATTTAAACATGTTTATGAGTAATTTAGAAAATTGGATTAACTTTACTTTATGTCGTTAAATATATTTTTGAATTTTCATTAAAAATAATTTTGACATGGTGTCCTTATAATATTGAGATGTTAACAAAAATGTGTTAAGTAGGTGTGTAAGTAATCATTTAATATCACATTAACTATTCTATCTCACGAATTCACAGAAGGGATCAGAATATAAAATTTCTTTATTTCTTGATATTGTAGTTAGACATACTTTTCGGCGTTAATATTTAAGTGACAACACAATAATTTCTATGTTAATCAGATTGAATCAAAATATCGTCTTGACTTTTTGTGCTGTATTTTATAATAAACATTATTTTTCAATCAATATTTAACATTTCACGTTTCATTATATCCGCGCATTATTTCTACAATCTGTTTCATTTCCGACAGCCAACACGTCGAGTATCGAAATATTGAGTCACAAGCAATAACCGATAGCAATATTCGAAGCAGTTTATTTACATACACAGTTCGCGAACACGCCACCTACGTATCGGCACAATCGAAGAGTTATTCCGAACTCTATTGCAATAGATTGTCGAAAACTCGAAACGTTCTTTTTTTAAAGGCAGAATTAATTTCCACCGGCGCCTGTGCGGCCGTGGAGCCAGGGGACTGACTCGCGTTCAACTTTAGCTTTTGAAGCCGAGCGCGAATGGCTAATCGATCGATTAATTTTCACGCCGTTTGAACACAAATTTCTTGCGGAATGTACTGAGGATTGGAATCCGTGATAGGTACGCGCGCAGGTATGTTTGCTTGTGATATTTATGGTGTCTTGAGGGATTCGGTTTGGAATTTCTGTTATTAATTTGTTGGTTATATTTATGCTATGAATGGGCTGCTAATAAAGCAAATGTCAAATTCCTTGAAACATATTGCGGTTTAAAAGATATTTTATGCTTTAGAGCATACTTACGTAGTGTACGATGCCTTTACATCATGGTAGTTTGAAATCCATTCCCCTGACCTTTTATTTTCCAATGTGGAGTTGGCACAATATGCTCTTTACACGTGTAGCAGAAATGGTTAGGTTTGGTTTTACGACTAGCTGCCTGCCTAATGTTATACCCCTTTAAAGCATTTTATCTCGGGTAAATTGTGTTATAAAAAGAGTAACAGATATAGGATCAAATAACATCAAAATATTACCATTCTCAAATCAACATTACAAAAACACAGATAATATTGAACGTCGATTGTAGTATGCTTATGAAAACTGTTCCATTAACAGCCTTTTAAAACACATCCGGTTAAACGTTATCGTAAACTGTTTTATTGTATTTCGGCGAACATGAAATTAAATAGATATCAGCCGCCATAAACACCAATGATACCGCGGGAGCATTTCAATCGTCCGATACGAGATTAAGTCCGATGCGAACGCAACAGGAAACTGGAGCGAAATCGATTCATACAAATCGAGCAGAGGCGGCTGTTATGGCGGCGCAACAAATTGAAATTGATACCATCGGTGGGCAGCGGCGGGCGGCCGGATATTACGGGTGTCAAGCGCAATCACGCACTTGCCTCCGAGCAAGCGAGGTGGTCGCCGTATCTAACACTTTGTTAACTCTACGTAATTGCGGCTTTGTATGTAGTAACGTGCAGGAGCGGCGGGTGGAAATTCTGATGATTTGTTTTATAATTGTTAGCTTATGGATGGGTGAAGGATTTTTGGCACTCGGCGGAAAAGAGTTTATAAGTTTAAGTTGTGTAGATGTGTATCTATATGTCTGTCTGAAGCATCGTAGCTCCCAAAGGAATAGACCGATTTTGATGTGTCTTTTTGTTTAAAAGCTGACGAGCTTGAGATGGTTCTTAACTTTAATTTACGAAGGTCTATTGAGACGTTTGAAGATCGTCAGCTAATTTCTACTTTATTATTTTAATTTCTACTTTATTTTACTCCGATTAATTTGGAATTAGGTGCACGGTTACCAAACTCTAGACTAGGGGATATTGTTTTACAGTCCCACGACGCGAGGACGTTTGGGTTAAATATTACTGGGTACTTTAAAATATTACTTGGTTCCTACTTATAATATTTTAAAATGGTAACAAACACATTTTATTTTTTACTTTTTACATTTTTTTTAAGTCGGAATGTGTTGTTTATTACAGTTTATGCCGTCAAACATAATAATTTGACACCTATTAAGTAAAAGAAATATAAAGTCAAAGTTGTAAAATAATCCAAATAACTATTTTCAGATTCTGTTCTCTAAGCCCGTTGTACAACCTATCGAGTATCGATCCATACACGAGGTACCGACGACAAAACAAATAAACCAATCCATCATTCAGGTCTAAACTTCTCTATCAAAAAAGAGAACGTTTTTACTCAGCAGTGAGGCAGTGTGACCGATTGTCATGGATAAAAAAACATCGTAGTTAGATTGTCAACTCGTCATATCGTAATATCATAATGATATCATGATTTACATGATTTCCGCAACAATAATAAAAATCATCATTAGGTCAAACATTATTATTTAGTATAGCGAGAACCGCAATGTCGCTGAAACATGTCATGTTGAAGACGTACAGTAGACGAGTTTGGCAAATGTTTGTCCCAACACTATTATAATGCGATGAAACCTGCATGTTTCGGGTGACTCACTATTGGAGTGATAACCTTCGTGGTAAATGGCAGTTTATCATATTCCTACGGTAGACAGTGCATGGCACATTGTAAAATTTAGCACACAAAACCAGACGTTCAATACATAAAATCAAATAAGCAGTTCCATTTTGAAATAAAATGATATTGTATGGATACATGTTAGTATATTTGTTGATTACTTATCAGTTGTTAAATAGGGTTTGATAAAAGAAAACGTGGCGCCCATTAGCAATATTTTTATGAGAAATATCTAGCCTCTAAAACCTCTACTATAAAAAACACACATTAACATCAGGTAAAAAGAATATATTATTAATAATTTAACATTTTATTAAAATTAAAATACGCTGAAACATGCAAAGCTGGAAACTTGTCGAATTCGTTATATTAATCTAATTTACCCGTAAAAGACAGCCTTCTATAAAAATTAACTCTACTCCGATAGTGCAACATAAAACATAATAAAACTCAACTTTATCGCTCGTAACCGTACGAAAGACGTAAAAACCTTTAAAAATTCACAAATTCATTTTACAATACGAGCCGGTTCGCCATTTGCATAGCGTCCATTTTCTAAACCTTACACGACATGAGCAGCCGAAGTCTGGCGTTGTTGCACCGATCGGATTCGTTTAACACGTGACTGGACACCCGCCGTAGTTTAATAGCCTCGTATATGTAAAGGACAGACGCGGTGTACGTCCAACCAATTTGCAATAAAACAATATGGCGAGCACCAACACGCCGCAGCCCGCCAGTGGCTACACTCGTCGTATTTTATATTTATCCCGACATTAGTTGCAACACCTTTGTGTCCGCCGAAATGTATTCATATAAATTTTGTGAGTGAGATTTTATTATCTGGAATTCTTGAGGATTGTTAGGTCGTGTCGTATAGGAGTTGGAGTTTGGAATTAAATTTAAAATATTTTTGGTAATTTTTTTACATCAAAGTAATTTGCCTCATTATCTGCTTTTGCCATCTGACGGCGAGATTAAACTTTTGCGAGAGAATCGGAGATCTGTATCTGTACGAATTTTAATGCAATGTGACGTTTTGACATTTTCGTTATTTTTTTCTGGACAAGTATTTCGTGAAGGTAAGGAAATAAACTAATTAATATGCGGCGCCGGGAAGTTGAATTAATATAAATTCTAATGAATATTTAAATATTCATATATACGACTTACTTATATTTATATTATACTTATGAAATAATGCATTACTTCAATTATACTTATGGTTTTTAGATTTAGAAATTTTTTTCGAACTACGTTAAATAACTCAGAAGAAAAATGATTTGTTGAAATAAGAACGCATAAGTTTTCAACGCTTATTATTAGGTATGCTTTGCTTTTAACACATACACTAAAGTCGGTTGAGATCACGCACGTTTTAAACATGAGTTAAAATAAACTACAAATCTATCGTCTATAATTCTTATATTATCTTTTTGGGAATCGCAATTCACATACACAATAACAAACACTAAATTCATTCGTATTCACAAGTAAAATAAAAATACAAGTATTTCGTTGTGTTTTCGTTTTCGTTCCGAATGCTTTTAACGTACGAAAACTAACAATGCGTGTAGTCTTCTGTTGCGTATTGTAACAGGACATCCGAGGGCACAAGAATGAGTCGAGAGTTCGCTCACGGCTTCAACGTCGCAAATTCGGTTACAGTATGTTTGCCGAACGAGACCTTTCGACATACAAAACGTGAGCTTTTTGTTTTGTCAACATTATTTATTGCTCAGGAGAAGTGACTAAATATACTCTCTGAATTAGTTTTATTTTTTGCAAGGTTATTTTTCTTAGGGCTATTTTTTTAAGTATCACTGTAATAATGATATAAACAAAAAAATCTTGTTGATTTGGTCAATTAGTTTCTATAATTAAATTATTACATCGTGAAAACTGATTCGCTGCTCGAAATCACGTTCCGTGACCAGAGTTTAGATAATTTATGACGATTTGTAATTCAAAAATTCACGTTTGTATTAATTGTAGTCACTTTTGGACTATATTGATATTATTTTAAGTAAATTTTAAGGTTAGTAAGAATATTATGTTCACATGTGGGATCGTAAACAATATCTCTTGGGATGCAATGTGGCATATCTCCACGTGTTACACCTTGCTGATCGGAAAACGTGTCTTCAACAAATCCCACCAATCAGAGTCAACGCTGTTAACTAATCTTCTAATTATTTCTTCAAATAAAGTCGATAGAAAATAGGGACATATTTTAAATCACCCTGTATAAAAAGAATATAAATTGCGTTTGTCTAATTACTGCGTTGCATTGTTTTACAATCGTTATTGGTTATACACAAAATAAATATTGTATTTAGATTACAATGCAGACGGCTGACTGTCAGGCATTTTGCATAAAAATGCCGCCCACGTAGCGTTCGGTTTACGATACCTGAACATTTGCATCACGCCGTAACCGTCCCAAATTGTTGTTTAAACATTGCCTTTGCTTGTTATGTTGTTTTAAGTAAATAAGTGGAATGTCAAGCTACAGGGGACATGTTTTTTTATATTTGTTTTATTTTCGTGTGCTGGCTTATCTCTATAAAATATGTATTGTGATTTTGGTTTGTTCATTGACATATTACGACAAACATTATTTGATATTTAGATAAAGTAGTGGTATATTTTGGAATATATGATTATAGTAATGTTTAATGCTTTGAGAAACCCATTCCTGCTAGAATCAAAAAATGTACATTGAGCTTTGAAGATTTTTTTAGTGCGTAAATTCGAAATTTTCAAAATATTTGTGTGGTAATATTTCACGTAATTTTCCTCCTTGACACCATTATGATGTTATAATAAACAAAAAGTACTCCATAAAATGAGTAATATATTTTCACAAAGGTACAAAAAAACACAAACTTTATTCGAAAGAATATTTGAAGTTCTTTAACAAAATCCTTTCAAATGATAATGTAAACATTCTTAGAAATATCAAAGTTCTACCTCCAAAATTCACAGAAAAATATTTTTCTTACGTGTTATTCTCGGCCTTATGGAAATTTGGGCAACCAGAGTTGCCTTTGTTTAAGTAAATACTTTTATACGCAGTATTTAATTAATATTGCGGTGCTTATTTGTGTTGCGACGAATATTTTCAACGACTACACGATGCGGGATGGGGTCGCGGTCTTTATCAAACACATTTTTTTTAAGTTGGCAAATTTCCTTCACTATATTTGAGTATAAGTTGACTTGCGTTCAGATAGCGTATCGACTGACGAGAGATGATTACCCCTCGTCAGTTGCCATAATTATGCTGGCCTGATCGTAAGCAGTAAACAGGCTGATCCTGCAAAACGATAGTCGTTAGCTACCGTGACGGAGTTTACACTTTATGTACTATGATCGCTATACGTTGGAATACAAATTCTCTGCCACCAGCACTTAAAATAAACTTTATAAAGAGTAAAACGCATCATTGGCACAGTGACAGCGATTTAGGTTGTAAAGTGGGGTCGATCGGCGGCGTAAGAATACTAATCACTCCCCCTTACTTTAATTCTCGAGGGGATCGAAAAGGGTAACCAAGAGTTACAAAAGCGAACAACTGCTACCGGTCTAACACCCGACGTCGATTAGGCACGGCGAGTCGTATTAAGTCACTTGCTCTATATATACTATAAAATTGTGTCCGTTAGAAACGCTGTTGTTAGGATATTAGTATTCGCCGGGATAGTGATCATCGTACACTAGGACTAAAACCCGTCACTCTGGCCTAAGTAAAGTATATCGTATTCCGTATATCCGCTTCCAATAAATTGATCTAGAAATTTTTGAGGGAGGCCCATGTTTAGCAGTGGACATCCTGCGGCTAATGATGATGATATCCGGTTCTGAACAGGCCAGCATAACTATAGCGACCAGCGACGGATAATTATCCCTAGTCAGCTGACGCTCTATCAGGACCACACTCCGATTACCAGTAGATGTAGAATCAATTTGTCATACTCGTCTAAAAAAAGACGCAATAGCAACGTGCATACAAAATAAATGCGGTCAAATTCCCCACGCTTTAATTGTGTTATAATCGATAACGGGCTTAATGTCTATTTTTAATAAGTTTAGTTCTTTTTACTTTTAGTATGTACGGCAATTCCTATCAATCAACTAACTGTGCGGTCGTCTCATGAACATCTTCATTTTATACTGACTTCGCCATGGCTTTAATATCAAGAGTTTTATAAGTTTAATTTATGCAATAAACAAATCGATAGGAACGTATTTACAGCTGGTGATCTATTGTCCAGAAACACTAATAATGGTCGGGGAATTGTGACTTTTTAATAAATCATATTATCTCCCAAAACCACAATATGTTTAATATGATAAATTTTTCATTAATTATTAATTACAATACCATTATACAAAATTAACGTAAAAGGCTAACAACCCAAAAAGGTATATGCAAGCTAATTTATTAAATAGATTGTGATAATTACAGCTAGGTAATTTGCGCTGCGGTGTGGAAATAGTCCGGCATCACAATAACATCCATAATTTGAGGTTAGCATTTGTACTACAAAGAGCATTGGTTTATATAATATGTATTGTGTGTGTATTTATTATTCATAGTTCATACTGTTCATTAAGTCTTCGTGAGAAAAATATCTGGAATTCATTAGTCTTGAATTTACGATTTTTTTTCGTGAAAATTTAATATTATATTGATGGTTAATTTTTTTAAACCTGAATAAAGTGACGAGCAATCCGCTCACCTTAGGCATCCTGCTTTAAGTATGTCACGCTTAGACTTTAGAAGTCTCATAATATCCGGTGAATATATTGCGTACAAATTACAATGTCTCGTACGGAAACACAATTGACGTAGATTTGACACGACTGAAATGTGTTTCAAATAAAAAGAAAAGCAGAACATCATTGCTTATACTACAGGCTCTATAGAAATTGATAATGTCATTAAAAACTGAACAATTCTGTCAAACTAATTAAGGTCATTTTTTATTGTTTCAGATCTTCATTACCAACCTCGACCGCCTGCCCCAGAAGGTAAGCAGTACTTATATTTATTCTTTATTTTATAGAGTTATAATATATTGTATGAGCGACTTCAGTTTAAATAAGTAAATTAGACAACTGTGGTTGGATGACGAGAAGGTATATACGTTTGAGAACTTTTCGTTGTCTTATAAAAGATTTTAAAATCTTTACATAGAACATAAACTTATTACTAGGCCCTTTTTTGGTTTCGCGGAGAAAGTGATCACCAGTGATGACCACTGCCAACCAGCTTTTATCGGGGGCGAATGGGCGGTTATTTCGGGTGGTGACGACGTTGAATCGCCCGAAGAGAGATGGAAAACGTCGGACTACCGCCGGGCCGAGTCCCTTACACTCTATACGTACTCTTTGCATGTCAATTCCAATCAAAACTCTGCGATGGTTAACTTCAGCATATTAGGGACGATTGCGGATTTTTTTTGACCGAATGAGTTAAGTTTTCTACGCAACCGCCCATGCGTTGTGCCGCTTAGAACAGCCCATTTTCTATGTTGGATGTGGGAGGGCTCAGGAGGCTATGCACACCGAAGGACGCCCTCGGCTATAAGGGGAATGTAACGCCTACCAGCCACACCGGAGTAGATATCCGACTAAAACCCCGCTATGCTACTCTCTCCTCTCGCATCGACGGTTGCGGGTAACGCATATGCATGCAACCCTCACAGGAGTCGGCTATTGGGCATAACTTCTCACAGTCCAAGAACTGAGACTTCGGAATCACAGTCGTGATTCGAAGCAACCCGTCAGCCTCTTAAACATTTCTTAGGTATTGGGCTGCCGACCCGCCACAGGCCCCCTAAGCATATTAGGTCCTACTGTATAATATCATCTATAGCTTAGATTACTGTAATAACTATTTGTAAACAACATAACGCTGTACTTTTTTCGATTAGTTAGATTTTATTGTGACAAAGTTTTACAGGCAAGTGTTTCATAAAATACCAATTATTAATTTAGTATTATTAATGCAATAAACGAAGGAATCTCCTATATTAATTGCTTGATATGCTTATTCACACTTTATGTTACTATTAAACAATAAATCATTTTATTATAAAATAAATTACCTCCATTTATCATTTCTATTCACAAGAGATATTTGATGAAATTGGTTTTTGTACAAACCAATTAATTATTTCAGCGTGTTTAATTAAGTAAAAAAATATTGAGAAGTATTATTTAATAAATTAATATTAAACAATATATTGCTGTACTTACTCTTACGGATTTGGTAGTTCGAAACAAATACGATTCCAAGAATCAATATCCTTACGCATTATAAAAGAGTCCCCCGCCGTGTCCGCCTGTCTGATCGCGACAAACTAAAAAGAACTAACGAACATATTTCAGTGAAATTTGGTATGGTGATAACTTGAGACCCTGGAAAAGATATACCCTACTCTTTTCCCGGAAAAAAAGCGCGATTTTTATCCTGGGAAAAGTCTTTCACGCGAGTAAAACTATGCGCAAGAGTTAGTGCCGTATATATTTGCATATTCCATACCTATACGATAATTTAAATCATTTTGATATCCATTAGGGCTATTGAGAGTTGGGGCCAGTAATGGTATTGGCAAGAGTGCTAGCATACTGCTGCTTGGTAGCAAAAGTAGACGAAGCAATGGCTCTGTTCCCTAACGTCGTCTTGCACACGAAAGATATAATATTGATTGGAACTGAGGCGATATTGATTAGAATAAAAAGATCAACCTTTTTAACATAAATACTTTCACAAATATATCACTAATCAACCGAATGGTGTGGAAGTACACAACTGTTTCGATCTTTGGCGTAGCATAAAAACATAGTGCTTGTACCCATATAACAAAAAAAAAAAGAAAAACTGCCAAACGCTCGATGTTTTTACAATATTATTTAAAATTTGGACAGCGTATACAAATGTGCATGTCATGTCAAATTATGTTAAATAATGGCTTAAAAATTTTACACTGAAATTAACATTTTAATCAGTTCTGTTATTTTTAAAAAGTGTTACGTTATAAATAACATATCCATAGCGTTTTATGTTTAACACATAACTATTTTTGAGCGGTTATTTTAACCATTCATATTACTACACGTATTGTGCATAGCAAATATAGAATGAATTTAACTACACCAATTGCTGAGACTAACTCTCCCGGAGGAGGTTCGCGTCAGTTGGGCAGCCAGTCGTAAAAACTATATGCCCAATAATTTCTCCTGCGTCCTTTAAAATCTCTGTTCTTCAACCCTATTGGAGTGACATAAAGGTTGATTGAAGAAAAGTATAGTAGACAAGAACTCATATATTACTAATACTAACGATTCGTCGAAGATAGAGAAAGTGCAGAACCATAAGATGTATGTAGCAATATTAATTTATGCTGTTGTAACATACCTACGACGTGGCGTAACTTTTGGCATTCTTACGGAACTGATTCACAGTTCACAAAATTACTCGGTAACTTGAGATGATTTCTATGCATATCTATACACAGTAGATGACACCCAGAATTCTGAATTACCTAACAGAGCGTGGATCCGTACTATACTTGAAACTGAGGGACGCTAGACGTTACTTCTCACATCACCCAGAAATGAACTAATGCAGGAGGAAGCAGAATTATCTATTAATTTATCTTGCTGTCCTCTATGCGCCGAAAATGTATGGAACGAATGCTCAAGGCCGTTTGCTAGCAGAGGGCCTTATATTAAACATGACGGGTCAAATTATTGCCCCAGGTAAAGTACATCTTTGCATTTCTCTATTTCACTCCGCCAACTTCAAAGTCCCTATATTGGCGTAGCGTTTACTATGCCAGCGGCTGTTGCCTACCGCATCTGATGAAAAATATTTTAGAATCAAAATAAGTTTGAGAAGGAATTGATATAGAAAATGGTTCGTTCATAGCTTTAATACACGAAAAGCAAACAAATAAAATTAAAAGAGTTAAACCGAAAGATTTATTTTTCATTCAGTGGCTAATTTGCTCAGAGCCACAATAAAAACAAACGAGCAGCGGCTTTATTTTTGCAGTACAAATGTTCTATGTAAAAGTTTGGCTTTGACGCAAAGACAAACGGAACATTTAAAAAGTTGGAGCTAGATGCGGCACTGATTATGGAAACTGCTGTCTAATTTAAACCAAATAGCTGGTAGACGACCCCAGAGTTACTCGTAATACCTTATCTTAAGGCTACAATCCCCATGTAGCTACAGTGCGGGTGACATGCCAACTCGGTGTCTCGAGCCAACAAAATTGCTTTGTCTCTGAGACTTAGGAAGGGTGCGTCCCGCATTATGTCGTCGACAGTGATGCCATATTATTTTCGGCTTATTTCGCTAAACAAACGTCTCGTTTAATGAACTTTTGCCGTTTATATTAAGTTTTTATTTCTGTTTGGAAGTTTCGTATGGTTTCCAGTGTAGTCTTCTGTTTACAGTAAATATATTGTTCTATTAAGAATATATACATACACAATGTAAAACATATACCTACTTTCGGAATAGTAGGGAATACTTTCATAACATTATATCCGTGCAGGTGCGTACGTATTGGACATAAAATATTGTGGCATTCATTTTTGTATTTTAACGGTAATGCCTCTAGCCGACAGCGATATAGGACGCAATGGGCGCGCGAGCGAAGCCTCTCTTTATACATTCAACCCGCATAAATACAAATTTATTTACGTTCAGATAATGCGGATAATTTAAACAGTCCGCTGGCCTGAAAAAAGCGTCTCGGTGAATTTCCTAATTTTCTTCCATTCAGAAAGCATCCGCCATCATTTTTATCTTCCCTCCTTGTCACCATTTATCTCGGGCTTCTCCTACAGCGATTCGTATTCTAACATTTTGTTTGTTTCTTACAAAATTGTTATTTCCGACTGCTTTCTTTTCTCTAAGCGGATTCGTCGACTCTTGACAGCATTTGTATGAAAGCAAAGGAAATGAGTTCGCGGCTGAATTCTGATACTTGACCTGTTTTTTCAAAAGACAAACGTAATGCTTAAACAATTTGTCAGCCTGTTATGTGTTACAGAAGAGCTTTCTATTTGATATGATCTTTGATTTAATAAAAAGAAAAATTAACAAGAAAAAAAGAATATTTTTTTTTTATTGTTAATGTACTTATTTATCAACAAAACCTTTATAAATTTAGCAATAAATCAAAAGGGAGGTACTTAAATAAGAAAACAACGTTTAGAATAATATTTAAATGTTATAAACATGAGCAATGGGTACGATAATTATTTTTTATTATGAAAATGGAGTGAAAACCATGTTTTATAAAATTCATTTAGGTAATATTTTTTGTATTCAATTATTTAACATTTTAATTAATTCTAGTTATTGAACTAATAAATAACATAGTTATAATTTTTAAGTATACATTTTTAGCTGAGGTTTACACCTAAAAAGTATTTGTATTCATCGCAAGTAATTAATTTGGCAAATTTTATTATTCTATTACGAAATTATTAGTTATTCTAGTAGATGTTTTTTATTTACAGCTCAAGGAATTCAAGTCATACCTGCTCCGAATTTTATCTAAAATAGAATTTGGCAATTCGTGAGACGGCAGCTAATAACAGTGCTGTGAAAACATTGATGTTTGCATCTT